>NC_136503.1:13467349-13657349 GCF_053919585.1 Euprymna scolopes | reverse complement strand
ATATATATATATATATATATATATATATATATCAAAATGGGCAATAAACAGAATACAAAGTAAAATTGTTTTTAAATTGTTAATCAAACAGAAGACTTCCATATATGGAAATGAATTGAAAATATTTTAAAATAAAAAGTTTTTTTTTACCTGTGCTCACATATATACACACAGCTTAATATGTACATCAATAGATACATACGTACGCAAATACATCACACAGATACCAAGTTCTTATGTACGACATGAAAACAAATTGGAATTTTAAGCAGATCTCCATCATTCCAGTAATTATAGGCGCAACCAGACTCATGAAAAAGAATTTTAAAAAATTGCCTGGCAAATATACCTGGTGGATCAAAAAAAGATTTCTCGGTTGGAGTATTGAAATAGTAGGCCAATATCTGACATCAGACAGAATGCGCCATCCCAAGCAAAAACAAAATGATAAAAAAAAAATAAAATCAAAACAAAAAGAGAATAGATACATATCAACACAAGGATGTATACATATAAACACTTACAGAGAGAGAGGGGGAGTGGAGATTCTCTTGATCTAAGAAATCAGCTTGGACGAAGTGAATATTCCAAGTAAAAGGTCAAAGGATACGTTAAGGTCAAAATCAGGAAGCAATCTACAAATAGCTTATGTCAAGTATAGGTTTCCATAGTAGACTCAGTCAACCTCCCCTCAAAAAAAAAAAAAAAAAGAAAGCAAACCAATAATCTTTCTAACCTTTTCAAAATAGTACACAGACACAACAACAATTTATAAGGGTGACTTTTTATGTACAGTTTCGTCAAACTATATTCCGGCCAGGAATCTAGAAACTCAGTTTTTGTCAAAGATTTCAAAAGGTCAAGAGTTTTAACAATGGAGGACTTTGTTGATTTTATTTCTCTTCTTAAATTCCATAGATTTGAAATCAAACTAATCGATCTGACTGATTTCTTTTAACCTTCAAGATTCACATCATGTGAAAACCGTTATTTCTTCTATGAACATCCCCTCTCCACACACGCGCGCACTCATACTATTAACGAACATCAAAATGTAATTGAACCAATAAAAATGTTTGTACATTATTGTGCGTGGGTGGGTGCGTGTGCCATACAAATTCATTGAGAAAAAGTTAAACATAGATGTTTTCTTTTTCTTTTTTTAGAGTGTACACTGTTTTGCTTTTATTTTTTCCCCACTATTTAATATATGTGTTAATGATTTGTAAAAACGAATTATGTGGTCAAACAATCAATTGTTAACTAATCTGTGCTCTCCAAAATAAATTGTTAACTATTTTGTACTTTCAAATAATTTTCCTGGCTAAATTCGTCAAACTGCTGTCCGAGCTCGCAACTTTAAATTGGTACCCCTCCCCCGTCTCTGAAAAAAAAAAGTCTTTTTATTCAAACCGATAGTATGTCATTTGCATACAACGTAACAAGATATCTTGTTACTTCACGAGACCTGCTAGCATATAATTAGACGCAGCATTTTCTTTCTTCCATTTTGCTTGTCAATGGATCCTTAATGTCGCACAAAATCAGAGGTTTTTACCAATTTTTATTTGTTTAATCAGAAATTACTTACACATTCATCAATAATGGCTTATTTTACCTATTTATGGAATATGAAAATTTGACTTGGTGACATTCACCAAGAATAGGTTGAGCCAGCTTCTTCTATAAAATACAGCATCCTGGATGAATGTTAACCGTGCACCAACTAAGATGGTTATAGGTAGCCAGTCCCGAGACCAGTGGCGAACCCTGTTGACTGGAGTTACGTTCGGCATTTGTTTTGATGGTGCGCAACTATTTCTTCAGCTGGCCTCGCAGGCGTCTTCATCAATCTTGGAATAGTTCAGGAGCTATTGCTTTGTGAATTAATTTCAGCATGCAGTGTGACCAAACCAACAAATTTTCTGCATCTTGGCATCGCATCCTATTTTTTTAAATCTAGTATTGCAATTATTATTAGAAAGAGAGAGGGACTGTCTAACACTGCGTTACGTTTCAACAGACTCTAGGTTGTGCCTGAAATCTTGCAAAGGAACAAAGGAAAGAAATTCAACTCAGCTTTATATTAGTTGAAATAAAAGACATTTATGCGTGGTACATTTCAAACTCCACCTGCATCTTGGTTTTACAAGTCTCTTTGTTCACCATATAGTTAACAATACTCTGCCGTGTCGAACACATACTTTTTCTCCTCTTGCGTCGACACGTTTGCTCAAGTTCAATCGCTGATACGCAAGTCTTTGAGAATGAAGATTTAAATTTAATTCAACTTTTTTGTTTACGTTTTAAATTCTTTATCTTTTCACTTCTATCATCTAAAATATAGTCTCTCAAATTACTGGAATGTATACCACTTCTGTTTTATCTACTTTCATTTTTTTACTTTAGAGTCACCACTTATCAAGGCACGAAGGCCACTCGAGGATAAGGATTAATGAATATACATTGTGGTGTAATAATCACTAATAGTGTAAATTGGGTAGAATTTGATTATTTATGAGGACGGCTTAACAGGAACTTGTTTACATTGGATTTGAAGGCTACCATGTTGCATTCAACTGGAAAGCAGACCAGCAGAACAGTGTTCCAAAGACATGAAGTTCTGGGAAAGAAACGCTGTTTATTGAATCTGCATTTAGATTTAAGCACAGATAGAGAGTGTGGAAAATCATATATAGTGGTTGTAGCTAGTCCAGTATTTTTTTTTTTTTTAAGTTTGGCAAGGGGGACCATAGATTGGGCTTCAGTCGAGCATTTGTCATGAAAATAGCGATAGAGCAGAAACTGACTCGTAACATCTTTTCTGTGGGAAAGAGGTTGCAGGGAAGAGAAATGTGCACCACCTGCTAGGTTTCAAAGCTGGTTTTGAATTCTATCAAGGCAGTATAGGGCATGTCCAGCAGCTTCCTTACAGATGTGGCAACTGTACTCCATTTTAGGGCATACCTGGCTCTCATACAGATAAACGATTGCCTCGGCAATGGGATAATTACTGGTGCAGTAGAGTGATCCAACAATTTTTTAGCGATTTTGGCAGCAAATTTGTGGTATGTCTTCCATTTCAGATCAGGAGTGAAGGTCAGTCCCAGAGCTTGTCAGGACATGGTGTTTCCTACTTTTTAAATCAAACTAAAATTCGTGTGCATGAAAGTCTTACAAAAGAACAAAGGAAAGAAATTCGACAGCTTTATTTTAGTTAAAATAAAAGACATTTATCCATGGTACTTTCCAAACTATGTCTGCATCTTGGATTTACAAGTCTCTTCATTCATCATTTGGTTAACAATACTTTGCCATGTTGAACATGCTTTTTCTCCTCTCATGTCAACACATCTGCTTAAGTCCAGTTGCTGCTACACATTTTTTTTTCCAAATCTTTCTTGCTGGCACTTGCTATCTCTCTTTGCTATTCTTTCCTTCCTTTTCCTCCACTGTGACGTCACCTTGTGCGCCACGGCTTAATCCTTTGCATACGTGTGATGCTGCTGCTATGTATGCATCAGCGACTTTGTAACAGGGGGGCATTGCTTTTTCCAATAATTGATCAGTTTCAGATATTTCTTTAATATTTCTGAACATTGGCGATGAAGATTTAGATTACAGATTTTTTGACATTTTAAACTTTTTTCACTTTTATCATTTAAAAAACAGTCTCTCAAATCACTGGAATGTATACTATTTCTGTTTTATCTACTTACCCTGCTACTTTTCAATTCAAACTAAAATATTTTATGTCACACACCTTGGGTGATTCATCAGCATAACAACACCCCACACTTCCCCCACCCCTCAAATATTTCTCTTCGTCTAAGTTTGATGATCACGTTGCAATATTCATTAATTACAGAATTTATAATTACATAACAGATTAATCAAATTACATAGCAACTTATAAATATTTTTAATTAAATCACTGGCAGCCATGATTTTTTTTTAATCAATTGGGAAGAAATAAGTAATGGGTTTTAACAGCTCATAAAATTTTTGCCAACCAAAAAAATCCCGGACAATGCCAGGTAGTGATAGTAATTATATAAAACAGTGGGTTCAATTACTGTTTTAAAAGTTATATTTATTGATACATATGCTATACAATATTTATACGTTTAAGGAAAATAAGACACAATATCAAACACATCTCCAACATATAAACAGAGAAATAAACTTACCCTACCATAATAAACGTAGGTAATTTTTTCTTTTAGAATTTTTTAGAATTAATTGATAGACCTTTCCCACTTCAACATACAAACCATAAAATCTTCAATTGAAACTTCATTAAAACAAGTTGTTCCTGTGAGCCTTTTGCAAGATCCAAAATTACATTAAATTTTGCATACAAGAAAACGTGAAGGCTTGTCTACAAAATGAAAACCAATCAACATAAACCCCAGCATAACTCTAGCGACGTATGCACAAGGCAACTTCAAGAAGCATTTTACATGCACACTGTGTCTTTTCGACGCCCACAACAGAGAACTGGAACTGCAAGAGATTGGTCCGAGAAACCAAGGGCTAAAATATGTTTTATAAGGTCATGTGTGCTGTGCACCATGGAAAAATATTTTGAGAAAACGTTCTTTAAATAAATATCTGAGTATGAAATCCTCAGTCTACAAAGCCTGTTTCCATCAAAAACAAATTTGGTGTCCGCATGAAGTCTAGTGAACAATGTCCAACCAGCCTTAAAAAATAAATCATATCGACGTATAAAAGATAAAGAAATAAACTCTGTGGCATGACCATTCACGATTCTTGTCTGTTTGTTTGTTTACAATTTGATTAATATTAATATATACGAAAGGTCCGTTACTTTACTTTTTCATTTATTTGTATATATAGTATGATTCTTGCAAAATATACAATGAAGAGGTCACCTCATTTGCATATTACATTAACAAAAATCGATTTTACTAAATAGCAGTATGTTATTTAATGTTTCTAGCGAGAGAATTGTTTTAAGCGTTCTATTTAAAATTGTTATTTAATAAACTTGAAATAACAATTATATTCAGAATATATTCAATTTAATTTATTTGGAATTATGATTTCCGACAACGACTTTTTTAAAAATAGGTCTAGACTTATTTACCCTTAGAAACTTCGAAACATAAAAAAAAAAAACTCTTCACCAAATAAAATAATTGGTTGATTTGAATAAGTTTCTAGCTTGAAAAAAATAATTCCGTGTAGACAGAAAATGCTTGGCGTTTTTTTTTTGTTTTTTTTTTTTAAATAAAAACAAAAAAAAAACACTTACGAATAAACTGAAAAGATTTAAATTGTTTGTTTTTGTTATTCTTCAAACGGTTATACAGAATCTTTAATTGCTTCGAATTCAAACTAAAGCCACACTTTTAGAAAGAGCAAAAGCCTCCCCCCTAAAAAAAAGCAAAAAAAGCCCCCCTCTCAAAAAAAAAAAAAAAAAAAAAAAGCAAATCGAAAATTTCCTTTATTTACAAAAAGAAAAAAACCCAATGAAAAAATGCCCTTACAAAAAATAAAAACCAAACGCAAATCACGCACACGTTAATGTTTATAAACATTATTTTTTCAGGGTCATAAAATGTCGTCTTAGAACAGTGGAAAAATAGTTTCCAAATTACCTTTTCCCTTCATTCGCGTTTCAGGTTCGAGCTTGCCTACTTGGCTAATTTTTTCTTTTTTGCGATCGCTCGGGCACTCGTTGCTATTTTTATTGAAACAAGAGTGGTTTTGATTTATTTGGGGGAAGGGGGTTTCTTTCCAGCACACGGGCAACAAAAATTGCTCAATATCCGAAGAATAGTTACTTCTTTTTGTATCCCTTCTGCCGAAATATCTGGTGGAGAGGGTATCACATACTTCTTTTTGGGGGCGATTACATTTACATGTTTTTATCCGTTCTTTTATTTTTGAAATTGTTGTTGCCCATGATGAAAATGATCCATATCCTTAGTATAGCAAGTGTGTTCCAAATGGAACTTCATGTCAACCTGAATACCATGCTAATATGTGTGTGTGTATTTATATATGTGGATTCGTATGAGCATGTGTGTGTACATATATATATATATATATATATACACACACACACACTAGCCGGCCGCCCAGCGTTGCTCGATCGTAAAATATGCATAAATATTTTAATTTATACACAAACTGAGACATGTGCATGCGAGTATTGTATTTTCTAAACATTCAATTCTTGTAAGTAAAAAAAAAATATATGTGAGCTGAGATTGAATTTGAAACCAAAACCTTTAAGACAGCAAGTCAAGTATGATAATCATTAGTCCAACTTGACACGATCTTTAAAGTGTTTTCAAACCTACTTATTCTTTCCATAAAGAAGCTGTCATGTTTCCCTGCTGCACATGTGCAGTCATGAAACCGTTGACAAACAGATTAATATCCGATCAGTCCCACGTACCCATTTTCCAATTTTGATACCTTACCAGAAAGCATGCCTGCGGAACTCTGTTCCACTGGCATGCTTTCCAGTTGACTATGGCATGGTTATCTTCAAGTCCAATGTAAACAAGTTTACAATGTCTCGCCCACTAAAATAATCAAATTATACCCAACTTCCATCACCAACGATCACTAAACTGTCATCTCAGTGACCACCTTACACTCAATCCTTGTCCTTTGGTTGCTTATGGGACATAAGTGACTTCCGTATATATAAAAACTTTTTTTAAAATAAAATAGAAGTATACGCACGCACATACTAATCTATGGAATGTTTGTCTAGCAACTCACTTGAAACTGAACAAAAATTCATCAAAGCAGTTCCTCTATGATCAGAGCAAATATAATTAAGTCCTGCGATATTTAATCTGAAAAGAAATTTTCAAGGCCTATTTTCGGAAAATTATACGTTGTTCAAGGAAATGGGCAGGAAAAATGTCCAAAGAAAAAAGATTGATTTTGGAGACTATAATTTGATGATGAGGAATATAAGGATGAGGAAATTAAATGTTTTTCTCTTTCGTCTTTTTTTTTCTTAAGAAAATGTACTAATATAAGTGAAAGGAGTTGTGTTTGGAGGCTATAACTCAATGCCACAGTGTTTCCCATGAACCACATTGATATAGCCTTCAAATACAACTCCTTTCACACTACGCACAATGCTTCAAGCAAACTACAACATTCTTCTCACTAATATAAGTAATTAATTTTAACTATAAGTCAAAATTAATTACTTAACACTTGAGCACATTATTGCAATTTTATTAAGGAATAGGTAAGCTCTGCTTGTCATCCAGCTTGCACTCCTGTTTCTTAGCTAGGTACAAAGGTAACATCAGAGGAAAACTTTAAATAAATCCAGTGCTTGGTTTTGTTTCCTAACTCTGATAATGCTGTGTGTAGTATGTCCACTCTAAGGATTAGGGTTCATTGCTTGAGCCAGTCTAAAATATAAAAGACTGGAGTAATTTGTACAAGTAGTTTGTTAATGGATTATTAACATCCATGTAGAATTTTAGTCCCATCTCACCTTATGCCAGCCTCACAGGGAGGAAGGTAGATACAAGCTAGTAGGTTGTCACACACTTATTGTAAAAGTAAGATGAGATATGAAGTCGTTGCCGGCTGAGAAGGATTCAGCATCTTAAATGGCACCCAGGAACAGGCCATAAAAATAGTCTGTCCTTCCAGCATTCTCTCACAAATGAAAGCATCTCAAGTGTCAAGCACTAAAACTATCCATGCCTTTCTGAGATGCCGTCAGAGAGAAAGGCCTCCTGGGACAGACCAAACTTTTACGTAATAAAGAGTTTTTACGCATGCAGAAAATGCATACATGCATCAGCAATCTCCATACATAATGTCAATGTGTTTTGATGTCGATTTTCTAACTTTTCTTTCTATATAGAAAGAAAAGTTAGAAAATCGACATAAAAAATGAAAGTATAAATATATATAAAAGTTACTGAAGTAGTCTCAAATGTCTAAGTGCCCCTAAGTGGGCTTGTCGGAGATATGTACGTCGAGGGGGCACAAGTGCAGTAAGTTCATCAGAGCACATTCCATTAAAATACATGTAAAACAGGCACAAGGATGCAACATTGCGGCAATGGGCCAGGGGTTGGAGCCTAGTTGATAAAGTGGGACCTATTACATTGGAATCTCTACATGCCTTTCAATATGCCAAATCTTTTTGTACCCCTTCTTTAAGGGAGCATGAGGGCAGAAATCCTTCAAATATTCAAATATATATATCCGATTTTAATCAAATTTAAACAATAGGAGATTAATTCAGAGTTTTCTCAAAGTCCAATTTCCTTTAGTTACATTAAAGGGCAAAACATGAGAGGTGTAGCTGAAACATGAGAGAGAGAGGGGGTAGTTGAAACATGAGAGAGAGAGGGGGGTAGTTGAAACATGAGAGAAAGAGATGGGGTAGCTGAAACATGAATGAGAGAGAGAGGGGGGTAGCTGAAACATGAAAGAGAGAGAGAGAGGGGGGTAGCTGAAACATGAAAGAGAGAGAGAGGGGGGTAGCTGAAACATGAAAGAGAGAGAGAGGGGTTAACTGAAACATGAGAGAGAGAGGGGGGGGTAGTTGAAACGAGAGAGAGGGGTAGTTGAAACATGAGAGAGAGAGGTAGTTGAAACATTAGAGAGAGAGAGAGAGGTAGTTGAAACATGAGAGAGAGAGAGAGGTAGTTGAAACATGAGAGAGAGAGAGAGGTAGTTGAAACATGAGAGAGAGAGAGAGGTAGCTGAAACATGAGAGAGAGAGAGAGGGGGTAGCTGAAACATGAGAGAGAGAGAGGGGGTAGCTGAAACATGAGAGAGAGAGAGGGGGTAGCTGAAACATGAGAGAGAGAGAGAGGGGGTAGCTGAAACATGAGAGAGAGAGAGAGAGAGAGAGAGAAAGAGAGGGGGGTAGTTAAACCAAATATGGTGTTATAAGTGTGATGAAAAGGGACAGTTTTCTTCATTAAATCCCGAGCAACGTCAGGTTTTCCTGCTTGTTTTGAATAATTTAAGATCCTCGGTTTTAAAACATAAGCTATATTGCAGTTTTGTAATCAAACAGCACGAAAACTAAGTATTCCTGCCTGTATATATTGCTGTTCTGTCTGCAGATCTGCGTTACCAACTGCCAATTCACAGATAAGCAAAAAAAAAAAAAAAAAAAAATAAGCAAATGAAAGAGAAAAGGAATTCAGTTGTCAAGTCGACACAAATGCTTACAGCAGACAAAAAAAAGTCAAATATGTGACTGTTCTATTGTCTACCAAGAGTTTAGGGATATGTGCAGTGGTAGTGCCTTACAAAATTCATCAGCTGAGAGTAGATAGACGTACCATTTACAGGCTGGAACGATAAAGTTGTCACGCTAAAAAAAACAACACTACAGCTTTATTTTAAAACTTTTGTGGAAAAAAGTTAATCCAGGTAACTTGATTATGCAGTAGAGCCGACATCTATTCAATGTAATCACCTTCAGCCTCAATTACCGCCTCGATACAGGTCTGGAACTGGGAGCATGCTTTTTTCACAAGCACCAGCAGGAGCTCAGCAAATATTTGGCAGATGACAGCGACCAGGCTAGCTTTGGTGTTGTAGGAGGTCATGTTAGTGATGTTCTCGACGTATGACCAAACGAAGTAGTCCAGTGGGTTCAGGTCGGGGCGTGGAGGAGAACCAGTGAGAGAAGAAATGGTTATTTAAGAAGACGGCCCAACAAGAATTTATTTACATTGGACTTGGAAACGGCTATGCAGCTGAGAAACAGAAAACACATGGGAGTGTGTTCCACAGATTGGTAGTTTTAGGGAAGAAACTTTGTTCATAAAAGTTCCGTAGGTACACTGGAGAATGGGGAATTATTCACAGTGGTTTTTGTTAGATGAGTTTTTGTTGTAAATATTTTACATGGGGGACCAGAGATTAAAGCTCAGTCATAAAAATAACGATAGAGGAAAGAAAAACTAGCAATACCACTTCTGTAACAAAGAGTGTAAGGAACAGAAGAAGACATTACCCACTAGATTTCAAAGTCTGTTTTGTACTTTGTCAAGGTAGGAAAAGTCGTTCTGAGTGCCACCTCTCCAGATGTGGCAACAGTACTCCATCTTGTAACATACTTGACTCTTATACAGGTAGACGCGTTGCATCAGGAATCAGGTTCTTTCTGGATCAGTAGAATGATCCAACCATCTTTCCAGCAACCTTGGCAACAGATTTGATGTAAGTCTCATATTTCAAGTATAAATATAAAGTGAAGATCAGACCCACTCAAATAAGACAGACGATGAGGGGAGGTTCTGTCATGATTTTGCCATTGCTTATGACCTCACTCAGATTATTATTATTATTTTTTTTTTTACAAGGTAGTCACCACTTATCAAGGCCCGGAAGCCACTCAGGGATAAGGGTTATTGTGTGTACAGTACGTTAGTGTTGGAGATCTGATAAAGTGTCTTACTTAAGGAGGCGGTTCATCAGGAATTTGTTCACATTATACTTGAAGACATCCAGGTTTTAGTCAGGTGGGAAACAGGCAACTGGAACAGAGTTCCACTGGCGTGCACTTCTAAGAAAGAAGCTTTGTTCATGGAATCTACGTTTTGATTTAGGCATAGATAATGAGTGGGGAAAATTTTTGACAGTGGTTTCAGCTAGGTGGGTGTTTATCATGAAAGATTGGTGAGGGGGGACCAGAGATTTGAGTTCAGACGAGCACCTGCCATGGTAGTAATGATAAAACAAAGACAGGCTCGCAACATCTCTCCTGTGCGAGAGAGGTTGCAGGGAAGAGAAAAGGGCATCCCCTATTAAGCCACGAAGTCTATTTTGTACTCTGTCAAGGCAGAATAGGCTGTTTTTAGCAGCTCCTGCCCAGATGTGGCAGCAGTACTCCATCCTTGGACGTACTTGTCTTTTATACAGATAGAGAACTGTTTCCTTTTTATCTGATTGTACAGATATGAAGAAGTTTTAATGTAATGTGAACCAACATTTTGCTCGTTTCCTTACATAGTCCCCCTGCAAACAGTCCCAAATAATAGCACCTTACGTTTTTGGGGGTCTGCTATTTCAAGAATGATCAGACAGGGGAGAACATCAATGTAAACAGCGACAACCGTCCAAGAAGTACACAGCTTTACTCATCAATAGTGTGAAAGAGTTAGTTTAGCAGAGTATATACTCATCACATTGTAAACGTGTGGTTCTAGCAAGCGGCACAAGCTCTAATACCTGAAACCTGCCCCAGAAACTAGAGATGTGTGGAATGTATTATTATTAGGGCCAATAAGTACATCTAAAAACGGATATGTGTTATTAACTTATAGTTCACATTAATTTTAAGTAGAGAATTAATTTTTAAGTGCAAAGTTATTTGAAAAATAATGTTTCAGATTTTTTTATTTTATTTCATCGTTATTGTTTGCTAAAAATAATATCGACAATATAACTTATATAAATGGAAAATTTAGTAATTATGAACCTCTCCATAAAAAACATACTCGTATGATCCTTTGCATTCAAAATTATAAAAATGAGCCTCCTTATAGATAGATATAATTTTATCCGGCTAAAGACCCATAAAGGAACCGTCTGTAAAAAATCCAATCATTTGAGACCCCTTGCGCTGCTTTGTGACTTTTAGTTATGGAGGAGAAAGAGTTTGAAAATATTGAGACAGACAGAAAGACCGACCGATAGACAGACATATAGCTGTTTATATATTAGATTTGAATCAATAATAAAAACCACTTTACTATGATACTAACATAAAAAGATAAAAAATTCTAGAAGAAATCTACATTAAAACTAGACACCCATATTTAATAAGATTAATTACAAAACCAGTTACAAAGTTTTAAAATGTCTAGCTTAGTAATTAACATTAATTATTAACAGTTAAACAATATTCCTTTGAAATGTAAAAGTGCATTTCATATTCTCATATCCTCATCACTATAGACATTCAGTTGGTAAATGATAACCGTTAAACACTAAACGAAAATAGATAAACTCATTAACCCCTATCGCCAAGAGGCCTTCGTGATGAACTCCCTGTAAACATAAAAATATACCAAGTCTAATCCATGCCAAGTAATGATTTGAAGAATCTCACAAATATTTGATTTGGTTGTTTTGTTTTATAGTATAGCAAAACTTTCAGGGTAATTTAATGCCGAATCAAGGAATTTTAGAAAAAGGTTTTATTCTTCAATTTCTTTACATCTTCAAAAATTTATTCATGAAGTTTGGTTTACGGCATATCAACCCTTTTCAGATTGTGTTTGGTTTGGTTGTTTTGAAGAGAAAAGAGTGATTTGTTTTGGAGTTTGCAGAACATGATTGAGTTTTACGAAGGGAAAGGAAAAAAAAGCAATAACATTGCAATTATGGGTAATTATTTATTATACATCTATATATATATTTGTATTTTAGGTCAGGAAGTCAGTATCTTTAGGCAGCTTGATCTGGTAGTACCAGAAAAACACATAAAACGAAAAAAAAAAATAGAACTTTCAGGTATCAATTAGATTGGAATAGCAAATGGAGTAGTCAGAAAATTTAAGAAAAAAAAAAAAAAGCTTCATAAAACAACGAAATAAATTTAATAACATTTGCCTTTATATAAACACACATACATATATATACTAGCAGGGAGACACAATGTTGGCTGAGATTGAATAATGATCAACAAAGGTTTCACACTTCCATATTTGTATTGTCATCAAAATCGGTGTATTGGACCATTTTTCAATCAAATCAATTGATTGCCTACTGTAATTGATAACCTACTGAGGTGCATCGAAAGGAAGCTTCACACGCCTCCCCGCAGTGACAGTCCATAATACATTGTAGTTTACATTGCTCTGTAGAGAACCTATAGTTGATTTCATAAAAATTTTTCATATAAATTGAATTAAAGCTTAAAATGCAAAAATCAAGTATCATGCTTCAATTGTTCTCTAAAAAGAAACATTAATTTCGAACACACTCCTGTCATATCAAAGAACCCATCGTTATTTAATATGCCTGGCCTTTCTGCTTGTACAGTTATAAATCTTCTCAAATGCACTTGTGATGTTAGGCTATGTAAGGTGTTAACTTTTGTCAAAATCGCCTGTTTCTTCTTTAATCAGTTTATTTCGATTATGGTTATTAATTGAAGACATCCTGATACAAAACCTATCTAAGAACACTGCTAGATACATAAAGTACATTTGTGTGAAATTTCATAAAAATCGGCCCAGCCATTTTGGAGTTCATAAGGAACGAACTCGCACACAAAGCTCCTTATAGATATATCTATATATATGCATAGAACTTGGGTTAGGATTACTGCATCACTTGAGAAAATAAATTTCCAAAATCCTCTCTCCAGCTATGTTAGTGCAAATAGCCTAAAAGAAGGAAAACTTATGCTTACACCGGCGGCATTGTTTTCAGCTGTTCTGGAGATTTGTCACAGGATGAGGCAAAACTGGTTCAGAAAAAGTGCAGTTGAAATGTAGCAACACTTCCTGTATTGTAGATTTTCTATGCATGCACTCTGACAAGAAAAATTCCTGATCTCATGAGATTGAAAGGTGGCCTCTTCTCTCTCTATATATATATATACATATATATATATATATATATATATATATATATATATATATATATATAGAGAGAGAGAGAGAGAGAGAGAGATAGATATAGATATAGTTCAGAGCATATTCCATTAAAATACTTGTAAAACAAGCACAGGGTTGCAACATTGTGGTGATGAAATGGGTTGGAGCTTAGTTGACAAATTGAAACCTATTTGAAGAGTTTTTTGGATCCTATCCAAGAGGGAGAGACTAGTGGTAGATGCACCAGCTCAGATGTGGCAACACTACCCCATACATGGGCGAATGGTGACCCTGTAAAGGTATATGATACTCTCAGGTGTGAGTAGTCTTCTAGCACGACAAAGGGAACCCACCTTCTTTGCAATGTCCTCAATGTCTTTGTTCCAGTTCATATTGCCTGTGAATGTTTAGCCAAAAAGTTTGAAAGAAGAATTATGAGGTAAAGTGTTATTTGTCATGGATATCGATGGTTGAAGAGGCGTCTTGTAATTGTTAAAAGGAGAGCAGCTTAGTCTTACTAGCATTAAATGTTACCATCCATTTGCTGCCCTATTACACTATAGTCGGGAGGTCATTTTCTAATGATTCTCAAGTTGTCTTAGATTTATGCACATCTGTTCTTCCCCCGTGCATGTAATAGTTGGAGGTGAATCACTGGGCAAGTAGTTCTGCCTTCTTGGTTGTCGCATCATCAGCAAATATACCTTTCTCTGACACAATATTATCAGGGAGGTTGTTTATGGAATAATAGTGGTTTAAGGATCATCCACTGTAGCACTCTTGCATTAATGCTATGCTGCTTGGATATACGTCTGTCACTGACAACCTGGATGGTTCTATTGTCTAAGAAGGATCTAATTTTATTAAGTATTTATCCAGTTATACCGCATGATTTAATTTTCATTAGCAGCCCTTCATGCCAGACTTTGTAAAAGGCCTTGGAATATATTGAGGGCGACAGCCCAGCTTCACCCGCCTTATCCAGTGCATGGTATATGCGTTCAGAGATAATCAGAAAAACATTTGCAGTAGAACGACATTGCTTAAATCCATACTGTTTGTCAGAGAGAAGATTTGCTTTTGTGAGGTGGTAGACTAGTGCTTGATTAATTAAGGTCTCAAAGATTTTAGTTCAGAGGGAGGAAGGAGACTGATAGAGCGATGATTGAGTCAGTCCTTTCACTAGACTTCTTGTACACTGATACCACAGAGGCCATTTTCCAGCTATTAGGGAAACAAGATTCAGCAAGGCATTCATTGTTGAGCTTGGACAGTACGGGGCTAGCTCAGCTGAGCATTTCTTAATTAGTATAGCAGGGATGAGATCAGGCCCACATGCCTTGAAGGTGTCTAAGTTTTTATGATATCGCAAACATGAGAAGGAGTGATTTTCACATCATCTAGTGTGGCTTCCATTCGCATAGTGAAATTTGTGAGGGAGTTGTTTGTTGGCTCTAAAGTGGAGTTGGAGACGAATCGCATGGCAAGCAGTTCCTCCTTCTCGGTTGCCGTGCATGCAACCTTCTGATTGTAGGATAGTGGGAGAATTACTGATTGTCCTTTTATTCACGACACTATTATAGATTTTCCAGAAATCACAAGTTCGTATCTTTTGTGATTCTATGCTTTCCCTGATTATTTCAGTATACTTTCTTTTGACTATCACTATTTCTCTTTTACAATGATTTCTAGCAACTATGACTTATTGCCTATTTGAATTTGACTTATGATATATGAACCGGCAGAGTACATACTAGCATTAAATGTTACCATCCGTTTACGGTCCCATTTCACTATGGTCTGGAGGTCACTTTCTAATGATCCTCCCATTGTCTTAGATTTGTGTACATTCGTTCTTGTAATCATTTCTACTCCAGTAGTTTCTTCCCTAGAACCGCTAGACTTTGGAATTCCCTTCTGGGTCCTTGCTTTCCCAACTTTATTGACATGCAGAAGTTCAAGTGTAATGTGAACCAACATCTTGCTGCCCAACTCCCTACATAGTATCCCAATAGCTCATGTCCCTGATAGTAGCCCCCTACACCAAAGTGGCAATGTGCCTTATTTCGGGTGAAAATGTAATTTAAAAAAAAAAAAAAGAAAAGTGTTTAGACCCAGAATTGGCAGAAGAGTTTGGTAGAGTCTGCAAAGATCAACTCTTTCAACTTTGACTTCTTGGCAGCCAAATTTTCGCCCAAAAACTGATTACAAAGTTTGCTGCATGCTTGAAAACTCTTTATGTAAAATTTCAAATATTTAGACCCAAAATTGTCTGAATAGTTTGCTAGAGACCGCAAAGGTCAAATCTTTGGAACTTTGACCCCTTGGCAGACAAATTTTCGGTTAAACATGAATTAAAAAGCTTCTCCCATATCTGAATACACTTTATGTAAAATTTCAAATGTTTAAACCAAAAATTGACTGAATAATTTGATAGAGACCACAATGGTCAAACTTTTAACTTTGACCCTAATTTTGACCCCTTAACATTTGTTTTGGGCTCAAATCAAATTAAAAAGTTTGATCCATTCCAAGTAACCTACATCTAAAATTTCAAGTGTTTAGACCCAAAATTGTCGGAGGAGTTTGGTAGAGTTTTCAAAGGTCAAATCGTTGAACTTTGACCCATCGACAGCCAAATTTCTGGCCGAAAAACGATTAAAAAGATTTTCCCAAAAAAGTTATGAACAGTAGATAGGGCCTGAACAAAACCGGGCTGAACTGCTAGTATATATATATATATATATATATATATATATATATATATATATATATATGTACGTATGGAGAGAGAAAGATCTTGGCTGACACTTAAATACAATATATCACACTAGAAGTATAAAAAAAACCCAAAAAACAAAAGACAGAATGGTAGAACAGGTGCAAGAAAAGTTAGTTAAAACTTTCCTGAAGAATTAGACAGATGTGCAGTTATATAGAGTTACTATCAAACAGATGAACCCAACCAAAATATATGACGGTCTCCTGCAGTTGCAACCCTAACACGCGCAATGTGCTATAAAGGAAAAATGAAAAAAAAAAAGCAGTAAAAAGGGTGAAAACAAACCATGCAGAGAAAGAAAAAAAAACAAACAAAAAAAAAAAAAAACAGAGCAATACTAAAGGAGAGAGATTCTTACCCCAGAACAGACAAAAGCAGCTAATCTCTGGCCATATGAGAAATAGCCGTGATCCGTTGGGTTTCAAACACTATTCTACTTTAATTTAATTTCACAATTAATAAACTATGACACATCTGTAAAGATATCGTTCTTACATAAATAAAATTAGTGTCTATTTACTTTTATATTATGCTTATTATCATGATTATGATCAACATTATGATACGAGGAATGTTCCAAAAGTAATGCCTCCTATTTTTTACTTTTTACTCCTCTCAAATGAATCTAATGGGATTACAAACTGCATTGTTATGATAACCGAACCATTTATGACCTGAAAGTTTCATCTCTCTGTTGTAGATATTGACAGTGTGAAACTAAGAAAGCAACATCTGTCATGGACGTGCGTCAGAAGCAAAGATGCGTCATTTAATTCATCGGTACAAAAAAAATTGATAAAAACTTATCAATATTCATCGGCACCTGTTGAACGTTTCTGGAAACTAATGCAATTGATGTCAGCACAGTTAGGAGATTAATTCGTTAATTTCAGAATGGTGACGGAGATATGAATGACAACGCACACTCCAGACTTATGACCGAGGCATCAAGGCTTTTTTCCTTTTCATTGCTGGCAAATGTGCATTAAGAATAGTGGTGATTATGTAAGAAAAGTAAATTCTGGAGCACGAAGGCCGCTTGTTTTAATGGTACCACTTCCATCTTCATAACTTTTTAGCGTTTACTTTTTTAGTTAAAAAATAAGAGACTTTACTTTTGGAACAACCTTTTGTATAGGTACAAAAGCTATCGGTTTCTGACAAGAGGCGGCGACCAGAGTGATCTCCTCTTGACAAGAAGGAACTAGAGTGACTTCCCCTGACTTCTATAAATACTGTCAGCATGAGCACAGACATTTGTTTTTTGTATTGAACTCAGCATAAGCTGGAAGGATAGAATATCCTGTTTTACTCAACTCTTACATGACGTATGAAGATATTTTCACTGTAAAGTATGAAACCTTGTCCAACAGCATTGGATATTGGATATATTTACCGTCAAAATAGCATAGACAAAGGAAACGTGCTTTTATTAAAGCAACTCGTCAAGTTGCAGAAAGAAAACACTGAACTGAGGAAAGAAATGCTTTGCAGTCGTCCCAACATATTGCGAACAAAAAAGTAGGATGACCCTTGATAAGATTGGATAAAATTGATGGGGAATGGGAACTATTTTTGGACATCTGGGTGCGATACAAAGAGGTATGTGGATTGGAAAACCCAGCTGTAATCAAGAATGAACTACGGGAGACCTGTACAATGGAAACAAACAGGTTACTGTTTAAACTTGTAGATATGACTTGTGGCCGTGTGAGGCTCGCACAAAGAAGTCCACAGAAAGAAATTCCACTTCATGAAACAGAATGAGGGTGAGTTAGTAACTAATATTTTTATTGAGGTTATGTGGCCAAGCCAAATTTTGACAATTTCATATTCAGTGGCCAAAAGAATCGACTTGCCGGCAGCAAATTAACTATTCAGACAATATGGTTGCCAGGCTGATGATAGCGGGGTTGCAAAATACTGAGCACCAGAGAAGGATACTGGCAAAGGTAGCTTCGTTTACTACATTACAGTAGAAGTTCACACAGCTGGTTTGCCTGGAGGCAAGAGACAAGTCAATTCCCTATTTTAACGATGTCACACACCCTCTGGCACTATCTGGTGTACAAAAGCCAAACTATGAACAGCACAACCAGGAAACAACATACGAAATGTTGTAGCGATTGTGGACGTCACATCCAGGAGGATTGATGAATCGAAAAGATTGTCCAGCAGTTGGACTCAACTGCCTCTTTTGCAGGGTGATGGGGCACATAAATTAAAGGCGTCCTTGGGTTCTGTACATACGGTGCACCTGAAATTTCTTTGGATGGTGGACCACTGTTAAAGTCTCAGGAGTACGATTCCTTTTTGAGGAACTGGAGTATACGGAAATGTACCTCATCGACCTATTATGCTTAAAGCAACAGTCGTTAAAACTGCAAAGCACATACTAGCCGACAACACGGACAAGTATGGACGCCTATGCCATGACTGGGCTGCTCGGGTATTACTAACTAATCAAAACACTCCTGTCCCCAGCAGTTATGTTATATTAATCTTAAATAAAAGTAAAGAGACGTATTTTACCATCTAATTTACACAGGGTTTCCTTCTTAATTCCATGCAGAATTTTGAGTTTCACATGATACATTTGAAGAAGGTCGGAGGTGACATCGGCCAAAACATTGTGAAAGTAACAATCAAGATGAGAAAAGTAGTCTGAATAATTGAAATAGAAATTATTCCTCACCACAAAAATTTAGAAACAAAAATTTTGTAAGAAAATTTTAAATTGCTTTAGATTTTTTTTGTTGTCGTTTTACACGTTGTGTTTGCATCTTGAAACTTTAGTGACGTCATATATCGTGTCAGGCTAAAGTCGTTCCTTTCAGCTGCTAGCTAGCATAATTGGGGTGCTGAGAATACAGTTTGTCCTCATTTTCTTGCACACTTTTATTTTCTGCATTCAAATTCATCAAAAGAAGTAGGAATTAAGTCAGAATCACAGAGAAGAAAGGAAGGTGGCAAAAGAGAATGAAGGAAATGAAGTGAAAGATAGAAAAGAGTATGGAGGAGGAATAGAGATCGAGAAAGTAATAGTAAGAGGGGGTGGGGCATATCAAAAGGAATAGAGAGAGTGAGAATGAGCGGGGGGGGGGCTTGCAGCAAAGGACTTTTTTCTTCAAATGAGGTCAACTTCTGCATTGAAAGTCCCCAGTCATTGGGGAAAATAGAGTTGGGGAGGGGGGGGGGGCGGTGACAAAAAAGAAATGCGCTTTGACAAATCCTCAGCAAAAAAGAAAAAAAAAAAAAAAAAAGGTCTACTTCAAAAGCGAAAGTATAAAAATGTCAGTCTCTTGGACTTAAAGACGAGGGAGAGGAGGGCCCTGTCACTTTCGGTTGGACAATCTGTATGGATCGTTATTATAATAATTCCTCCATTGGAAGATACCACACGCACACACACACGTGTATATATATATATATATATATATATATATATATATATATATATATACTTTTTTTTTTTTTACAAAGGCATCACCACTTATCAAGGCCAAGAGGCCACTCGAGGACAAGGGTTAAAGCGTGTACAGTAGACAATTGGACAATAAAGTAATCGTTAGTAATGGAAATTCGGTAAATTTGTTAACTTATATGGAACGGCTCGTCAAAAACTTGCTTACGTTAGACTTGAAGACAACCATATTGTAGTCAGCTGGAAAGCAGGAAAACAGGCGTGCGGTTCTAAGAAAGAAGCTTTGCTCATGGAATCTGCGTTTAGGTTTAGGCACAGATAAAGAGTGGGGGAAATTATTGATAGTATTTTCTGCTAGACGGGTGCTTCTTGTGAAAGTTTGGCGAGGGGGGAACCATAGATTGGAGCTCAGTCGAGCACTTGCCATGAAAATAACGACAAACTCGCAACATCTCTTGTGAGAGATACTGTGGAGATTGTTTTAAAACAATTGTAAATTCATGATTTACTATTTTTTTTTTGTATAAATTATTAACTATATGAATAAATTTGAAAGTTTTTCCCCATTTATCCGAAATATATTTCACTTTTTTGTTCATTCATTTCATTATATAACCAGTTATTTATGAGAATTCATTATCATAGTTATAAAATAAAATTGCCGGATTTTAAATATCAAAATAACGATATATAAAACAACCTTTTTGTTGTGTATTCATTTTTTTTTTTTTTTGCGAACTGTTATCCTCATCTTCATCGTTGCTGTTGTTTCACCATGCTCCTGCCAACTTATCCTCTGGCCTTCTTCAAGTGGTTAACCGCAACGGGATAGGAATGCTGAGACTTAACTGTATCCCCAGTAATTACTGCCTTTCATAGTTGTCGTCTCACCACGTTTTGACCAACTAATCCTCTTGTCTGCTTTGGGTAGGATTGGAACCGCTATCTTCAGACAATGATTACCTGGAACCGTAAAGACTCAACACCTCTATCCACTATGCCATGGGCCCCGATAAGCTGGACGAAACATTGGGAAACAGTAACTATGAAAATGAGGATAAAGTTCTGTAAAAAAATGAATACATAAACTATGAAACCTCATCTCAAAGGATTCCAAAAAATAAAAATAAAACAAGCCGAGCATGCGGGGTCTCCCCCCCCCCCCTCCACGAGTGAAAAATTTTCATTTTACCATGACTAATGTTTGCGCAAATTTTTTTTTTTTTAAATCCAAGGCATGGTTATTGAGAAAAGTGTGAACAGATGAACGATTTGGGGGCAACTTTACCCCTATAATGCCCCCTAGGCGGGCAACTAGAGTTATCCTGGGAAATCTGTTTTGGCAAAAATTTACTTTCACCATGACTAATGTTTGTGCTAAATTTTTAAAAATTCCAAGGCATGGTTATTGAGAAAAGTGCGAACAAATGAACAGGAGTTAATTACTAGGTGCAGTTCCTCCTTTGTCGAGGGACCAATAATAGATGATTTTTTTTATTGTTTTGTTTAGAAATAATAAAACGCGACTATTTTCACACACAAAATAAATTTCCTCAACCTTGGAAGATAGCAGATAACTCTGCAACAATAATCTTTTGTTGTCTTTCTCCAAATTATTAAATTATTTCTCGTTCCTTTTTTTTGGGGGGGGGGGCGAGAAGATTGTTTGAAAGTTAAGTAGAAATCCTTTTAGGCAGAGGCAATTTTAATTTTCGTCCCAAATCTAAAGCGACCTTTTTGGGGAAGCTGGATGTTTCCCCTCATTAAAAACCAACTTTGCTTATAAATCTGCCCTCGATAAAAGGGAAGCAAATATGGACTCGGCAATACAATGAAATAAAGAGAAAACTCTGAAGAGGATATTTTCTGTTGACACAGTATCCATAACTCCCAACTTCACCACTTATCAAGGCCTAAAGGCCACTCAAAGATAAGGGTTAATGAGTTTATTAGATGTACAGTCAGACAACACTATGGGGACAGGAGACAATGCTTAAAATTTAGCAGAATTTTATTATTTGAGAGGACGACTTAGCAAGATTGTGAACATTGGATCTAAAAAAAAAAAAAACAACCATGTTGTAATCAACTGGGAAGCAGTCCCATGGTATTGTGCTCCACAAAGGAGCAGTTCTTGGAAAGAAACTCTGCTCATGGAAGTTTTGTTTAGCTCAAGGTATACAGAACAAGAAATGAAAATTATTTACACTAAAAACAAAAATCACTTATTAAGGCCTAAGGTCCACTCGAGGATGGTTGGTTATGAGGCCGGTAATTGGCTAAAATAAATTGTTTAAGATATCGGCTTAACAAGAATTTATTTACATAGAACTTGAAAACGACTATCATATAGTCAGTTGGGAAGCAGCTCACTGATATTGTGTTCCACAGACTGGCAGTTCATGAAAGTTTTGTTTAGATTTAAGCACACACAGAGAGAGAGAGAGAGAGAGAGAGAGAGAGAGAGAGAGACTAGAAGAGTTTCCTATAAAGTATGCAGAGATATTAGAAGGTCTAATATTTAGCACCAAACAAATATCGCCATTCAAATAGATTCGATTTGTTTCAATCCTTGGAAAACACTAAGAACATTCTGGATGACGTAATCAAAAAAAAAGAAAAAAAAAATGTATTTTCTTTAGACTTCTAATGATCTTTTATATTAAGAATATTCTGAAGAGTTCTTTGTTTTTCAATACTTCTGGGAAAGATAAAAGCAAAAATAACTTTGTATGGCGAAATAATTAATAAAGGAAGAAAATCACATGTCTTTACATACTGAGATTGGCTGTTCAGCGTGTCCAGTACTGCTAACAGCAAACTTACAATAGTTTCATTATTCCTTGGTTTTGTTTATCTTTCCCAGTCTTACTTTTTCTTTTCTTGAATATTGACTTTCTATCGGATATGATTTCCATGGAGATGTCCTCGTATAAAAAAAGGCTGTTCTTTTAGACAGTTGCCGACTAAAAATAGCATGCAATCTTTCAGTGCCAAAGTCAATATAATGTTGACATCTATTACATGATGGCCGATGAGTAAAAGCAGAAAGACATCCATACAATAACCAGCCAGACAGAGCCAATATGTGCACGGCGGCCCAGACCGTCAGAGCCAATATGTGCATGATGCCTGGACCGCCAGAGCCAAAATGTGCACGGCACCCTGGACTGCCAGAGACAAAATGCGCACGGCGGCCCGGACTGCCAGAGCCAAAATGTGCACGGTGCCCCGGACCACCAGAGCCAAAATGTGCACGGCGCCCCGGACCACCAGAGCCAAAATGCGCATCGCGGCCCTAACCACCAGAGCCAAAATGCACACGGCAGCCCGGACCGCCAGAGTCAAAATGCACACGGCAGCCCGGACCGCCAGAGTCAAAATGCACACGGCAGCCCGAACTGCTAGAGACAAAATACGCATGATGGCCAGACTGCCAGAGTCAAAATGCATATGACAGCCCGGACCACCAGAATCAAAACGCATACGACAGCCGGACCACCAGAGTCAAAATTCATGATGGCCGGCCATAGTCTACAGAAACTGGTATAGTCAGCCTTGATCAAAATCATCTGCCTGCTCATTTAATAAACATTTTATTTCATGTGTCACGTGATTTAGCTTTTTTTATTTTACAACTGGCTTTGTAAAGAGAATCAAATAAACAAATTTGTCAAAAGCATCTGGTGCCAGGTGCACCAAGATGGTGAAATATTTTGCAACAAAAGTGTGACCTGAAAATCTTCTAGGATTGTTCATAAAAGTTTAAAATCACATTTTAACATTTTTGACCATGTTAATTGTTATATCTTTCACAAAATGGTACCGTTTTTTATGCTTACAGAGGGTCATCAATTATCAAGTCTAAATGCCATTCGAGGATAAAAGTTAAAGCGATTGAATGATAGCTAGTTAAAAGGGTGAAAAACTTCTTGAACAGATTACAAATGTTTAATGGGATAAAGTAAATTTGATTACTTGTGGGGACGGTATATGACAAAAATCTGTTCAGATTTAATTTGAAGACGGGCATGTTACAGTTTGTAGTGAAGCAGTTCCAAGGCAAGTCCTTACAAAGAAGCTCTGACCAAGGAAATTTTGCTTTGACACTACTAAACATACGGAAAAAGAAAGGAATTTTCATTGTGGTATTCTTTGTGAGTTTTTGTTGTGACTATTTTGAAAGGAAGAATCAGAGATTGGAGTTCAACCGTTTACTTCCGGTTTGAGGGAAAATTAAATGAATTCCATTTTCTTTAAATTTTACAACAAAAATTCTTGAGAAAATGAACACGGAATCACTATTTTCCCTTTTAGTTTTATTCAACGCAAACAAGATATATTGCCAAAGACATAAGGAGCTACTGTGGCTAAGGGCCATATTTATAGGGGTATCCTAAGTGGGTAGTTGTGCAGCAAGATATTTGTTCACATCACATTTAAATTTTTACATGTTGATATAGTTAGTGAAACGAGGATAGAATTCATAAGGTAAAAAGTCATTAGAGTAGAAATCTGAGAATCTTTACAGTGAAGGAAGGGGATACTTTTGTTAGTCTGGACACATTCTATTGAAGTACTTGTAAAAGAAGCACAGGGATGCTACACAGCATGATGGGGCAGATGTTGAAGCTTAGTACACAGTGTGGTATGTCGCATAATTATGTTGATACACCAGTTCTGACTAGATCATCAAAGTTAAGCAACACAAAATCACGAAAGTTAGCATGTCTGCAAGAACAGCTTTGTTAAGCAAGATAAAAGAATTCCTTGTGTGCAGGAAACAATTGATTTGTTATAGATTTGTTCAGCATTGTTTATGGTAGACTAAAAAAGCTTTCATCTTTTTTTTATTAGCTTTTTTTTCTCTTTTTTTTTGTCATTCTTCATTTCCTTGGTTATTGATTATTTTTTCTATCCAAAAATATTGAAAGCTGACAAGTTTTTTTGTTTTTTTTTAATCTCATTTTTACTGGCACTACCATTAAAAATGATTTAGAAATAAGATTTAAAGACAAAAAATAAACTATTTTTTTCATAGAATTATTCTAAAAAAAAAATCTTTTAGCTAACAATTTGTACCACATTTGGTATTAAATGAAATAAAACATTCATTTGAGTAAACAATAAAAGAAATAAACCATCATAACATGAATTATAATAACTAGTGCGACCAATCAGAATAAAAAAATATTAAGAGCTTTTTAACAAAAGAATGAGTTGAACCTATTCACCGATGCCTGGGATACTATGAAATCATTTTAATTTCTAAGTTTTATTGGTTTGCACAATTATATACACAAAAAATAAAATTTTTAGTTATAAGGGAGACGACTCTTTCTATTAAATAAAAAATGAGTTATTCCTCTTGATTTTGATTTTTTTTTTTTTGCCATTTTCATTAATTACCTCAATGGCACTACATATCTTCGTAAACTGTAGCGAAGTTTGTTATTACATTGCCAATAAAATTGTACAACAATAACATATGTTTTGATACTACACTTCACCTATTCTGTCCTCGCTCAGTCTAGGAGAACTAGACTGAGGCAATTTCTATTTTTGTTCCTATTCAGAGTCCCCTTTTTGGGGAGCGGGATTTTCTCCACATTAAAAACCGACCTTATGTCAAACTCTTCCCTCGTGGGGAGGCAAGTAAATAGAAACAATAAGAGCTGAAAATTGGCTAGTCAGAATCAAAGTTTGAATTTTCAGCTTAAATGCTATTTATGTTCAACTTTCAAAATCTCACACGATAACTTTAGAAGATAAATAATTTCATTGCCTGTAAAATAAATGATGTAACCATCTATGAATATAAAGTGGTGTCTAACTGTAGATACAATTACAAAGAAATCACTATGCTAAGCTCAAACAAGTTCTTGAGTATACTTTTATGAACAATCGAATGTTCATAAAATATTGATTGTTTTTATTAAAGCGCATGAAATATGTTACAAAACGAGTAATGATATTTTGCTATGTTCCTGCTGAATCATTCTAACAAACACTTTAGAGCTTTTGATTGTATGAAATTCGCTTGAGACAAGGCATAAAGCCACTTGATGTAAAGAGCTAACAACAACAACAGAAGATTATTGCAAAGACAGGAGTTGCCTATTAAAAAGACCAAGGCTGTAGGTAGAAGGAAAACTGTGATCAGGAAGAGAGTTCCATAATCTTGCAGTTCTTGTAAAGAAGCTACGAAGATACGCTTCAGTAGCTATGAGTAACAAAGTTGGTTCATTTTATTTTCACTATTATCAAGGCCAAAAGCACTTAAGCATAAAAGTTAATGAGATTGATAGATTTTAAGTCGAATGGTGAATAATCTTATAAGAGGATTGAAAATGAAAGAAATGGACAAAATTTGAATTCTTATGAGGACGGTTTATGGTAGGTCTCTGTTTCCATTGGATTCAAAGAAAATCATGTTGTAGCCTGTAGAGTGGCAGCCTAGAATTAATGTGTTCCAGAGATGGGAAGTTCTTGGAATATGGTTTATTACAATTATTTGTGAACATTAGATTTGTCGTTGTCCAGATATTTATGCTTTAAGATGCAGTAGATCTTCTGGTGGTCAAATATCACTTCAGGTGTGTGAAAACATGCAAATTCAAAGCATTTTATTGTAGTTATGAAAGTTGATCTCAACAGGAAAAGTTGAACAAGTTGATAACTTTATGCAGAGTTTCGGTGCTCTTCATTCTTTTGCATTTATATTGTCAGGTTCACCTGGTGTTTAGCTTGAGTCAACGCTATAATGCCATACTTTCGTTCAGTCATTTTAACTGATACACAAATAAAAGAACTTATGTTATCAATTCTACTGAAGAACATTTTCAGCGTTTCTTCTTTCTTGAACTCCTCCTATAAAGATGAACGCAATATTGATATTACTGAACAGCTCGATACTTTGTCAAATACCTGAACGGTTCAGTTGGGAAACTTTGATTAAGTTCATCAATATTTCCAGCAAAGTTATTTAGAAATGTTTAGAATGGAAATCAAAATCAGGCAGATGTACAGCAGCAAACTAGAGGGAAGGATGTCTTCAACAGTGTCTGTATGAATCGGATTCTGGATGCCTTATATGCTCAACATCTCAGGTGGTTTTGGATATGTACGGCGTTCCACCTCTTGCATAACACACTTGGAGACTGCAGACAGTAGGTAGTGTGGTAGATTAAGGAAGAATTGATTGAATACGTAAGAAATCATTTGACTGCATCCACCATTATTTATGCATAAACCTTTTAGATTACATGGAGAGCAGGCATAAGACGTGGCCTGGTGTGATCGACCCAAGAGTTTGAGACACACGAAGCACTTAAAATATCAAAACTGGATGATGATGAAATATTGGAATGTGCAAGGCAAATTTGGATTCCAGTCCAATTGTTATATAGCTGGTCTATATAACTGGTGTCTCTTCAATGTGGTGACGTGTCGATATATATATATATATATATATATATATATATATATATGTTTTACATTTTGTGATCATCTAGTTTCTTGAATGTATATTGCATATTACATCTATTGATCGTCTCCAGTGTTCATGCGTATGGATATTTTTATAAAAGGTGTGTATAACCACTATCTACAACACAACTTATATAGACAGTCTTTACCAAAGGGATGAATGCCAACACATGAATTATATTTGGATATAATCATTAATTTAAATACTGGGTCCCTTCTCAAAGTTGCACATACTTCATATGTCTATATTTTGCTATCTTGCCCCCTTTTACTTCCACAGGCGTCAAGTCCAACCTCTTGAGCACAAGCGTCCAGTCTGTACACTAACTTGTTGGGTACTGAACTCATTTCTCCACACTGGCCACATGCATATCATCTAAGTCCTTTCTTTCTTTAGTTCTGACGTCATCAATAAATCATCTTTACTGTTTATTTAAATTCCTGTTTATGTTCGTTATGAAAACCAAAACCCCTTTTTACCAAGTTAACATTCCTGGTACATATTTTAATAAATATATTTTATCTTTAAATACTTAATCTGCTTCAATAATTCTTTTTTTTTTTTTAATTCCATTTTCACCCCAAATAAGGCACAGTGCCACTTTGATGAATGGGGCTATTATTGGGGTCATACGTTGCAGGGATACTATGTAGGGAGTTGAGCAGCAAGATGTCTTTTCACAGTACACTTGAACTTCTGCATGTCAGTACAGTTGGGAAAGCAGGAACCCAGAAGGGTGTTCCAAAGTCTAGCAGTTCTGGGAAAGAAACTATTAGAGTAGAATCTAGGGATTTCTACTTTATAGGGGTGGGATTTTGCTGCTTGTTGGGTTTGTCGGAGATATTTACATCGAGGGGATACAAGGGCTTGTAGTTAGTCAGAGCATATACCATTAAAATACTTGTAAAACAGGCAGAGGGATGCAACATTTTGTCAATGGGACAGAAGCTGAAGCTTAGATGACAGTTCAGGACATATTAGGTTGACGACTCTCTTTTGAACCTTGTCCAGGTGTGAGAGACTAATAGCAATTCAAACATTTCTTTTTGTTATCAAAATATTTCTACTAATTAAACACTGACAATCGCCCACAATTGCAACCCAGCATTTTCTGGGACAAACAACACAATCTACTTATGGTCACATCCCACAAATCTCTACTATTATATAAAAGTCACTGTGTGTGTGTGCGTCTCTTCCTCGTAGGTTTCGAAACAGCTGAAACTATCTTTTGCAAATTTCATACAAAGGCAATTTATTTTTCTGGCAGTGTTCTTAGATATGTTTTGTATAGAAATTCATTCGATAAGTATCAAAATTAAAAAAAAAAAAAAAAATCCAGTCTTAAAAATAGACTTTCTCTCTTATAGATAAAAAAATTTTTACTAGGGAATATTTCATGTCACACTGGTGTAACTTTTGCCGGTGTAACGTAAAATATTCCCTTGTAAAAATTTTTTACCTAGAAGAGAAGAAAGACTATTTTTAAGATCGTAAAGCCCAAATATCAGCTGACGTGATATTGTAAACAAACACAGACGGAATTTGCTAAACAACATTTTTTTTTTTTTTTTTTTTTGCGAATTAGTCCACTGGGCAATTTATTCCTCGTAATATAATATTCAATAGATGATTGATTCTATAATAATACATACGCAATCTGCATAAATTAAAATATCATGTTTAAGTGTATTGTATGGCCCAGCAACGCCGGGCGTCCAACTAGTAACTTTATAAAAGTAACAGATCTTCTCTTCCAACCCAATGTTTGATCCGTTAAACAAAGTTCTTATCACTAGAGAAGCGCGATATGTTAGCTGGAATTTGATTCATCAATTGAATGCATTTATTCTCTGCCTTTGCATCAATAGAAGTTGCTTCTGTTGGACTTTGGATAAACACACTTATGCTTGTCCGAATTTTTGAAAGTCAGATTTAAATTTGGTTTCATAAAATCTTGCCAAAGCTTCACAATCTATGCAAGAAACGTTAATCCTTGCATGCTCTCAAATATATGGCTTAAAAAATGTTGGGTTTAAATTTTCAGAAGAAAGTCACAGTTGATGGAATAATGTTGGGAGGCAATATCAGCTGAGCATAGACGAAGATGCATGAGGGGGTAAGAAGTTATGCAGATTGACTGGCTGACCATCTGTACACTTCTTGATGAAACATGGACTCGTCCATCTGCTGTGAATAGAAACAGCATTAAACTACTAATGCTGATTATTACATGCTAGGATTAAAATGTAATATTGGGGAGAGGGTGATGGGAAAGAATCCTTTTCACTACATTTTTTTAAACAATGAAATCTCTACCTTCTATTCATATAAAACTCAGTGTTTGTATGTGTTTCCTACAGAAAGAAACGTGAGAATCTACATAAAATTTTTAAAATGTATTCTCATGTAAAATTTAATGAGAAGACACCAATGCAGGGAGTCATACAAAATTTCGGTTTCTTCAGACTATATTAGAGATGAGAGGCAATAAAACAAATAAAGTAATATGGCAAAAAAACAAAAAACATTAGTGTTCCTTATACAATCAAGAGCAACGTCGAGTCTTCATGATAATGTATGTATATACGCATACATGTACATGATAATGCAATTGATAATCTAACATTATGAAAAATTATATATATGAACTACTATTCAACGAAACACGTGTAATACCTAGTACATTAATAAAATACTATGACTGAAATAGATACATCATCACTAATGATACATATAAGGAATTCAATATAAATTCTAAATTACAAATTACGACAATCATTCGACAAGGAATACAAAAACTTAAACATTGTATTACTTGGCAGTTAATAAATTGTTGCAAATACTAACTTACAGAGTTTATATTGAATTCCTTATATCATTGCTCTATCTCGAATATTGAGCTTTTTCATCTGGTGAGGATTGTCATATAAACAGTAATATTTATACTTGCTTTAAGTTGACAAAATTATTCAATTTGTAAACGAGTAAATTTTATATATATATGACTGTAAGAATAAATTGCATGTTTGTCGACCTTTGTCCTACATTCACGATTTTCGTGGACCTTTGTTGCGCACACACAATTGCATTCTACAGCTCAGTGCAATTCTTGTCTTTGCGTTATTAAGACACATGTTCTTGCGTATTCCTTTACGTAATGCGAATAAAATCTTAATCAGTAAAGAATTTCCTGTAGAAATCCCTCGTCTCAATACGTTGTGTTTCTGTACCCCATAAATTGGAGCCCTTTCGTCTTGTCCCATCGCCACAATGTTGCATCCCTGTGCCTGTTTTCAAAGTATTTTAATGCAATGTGCTCTGACGAACTCGTAGCACTTCAACACAAATACCCTCGACTAACCCAATAAGCAGAAAATTACTACCCGACATTGTTGAGATCCCTAAATGCCAGAAAGCATTTTCCTCTAATAGTTTCTTCTCTTGAGCCGCTAGACTTTAAAATTCCCTCCCGGTCTTCTGCTTCCCGGATAATACTGATATGCAGAAGTTTAAATGTAATGTGAACAGACATCTCGCTGCTCAACTCCCTACATAGTGTCCCTGTAGATATGGTTTCAAGTGACATTGTGCCTTAGTGTGGAGGGAATAAGATAAAAAAATATTAACTGGATTCTTTGCTGTAAGTCATAGCAAGTAGTATATCAGAAAAAAAACATACACACCATATTTGTTCATATGACATAAGGTTGATATTTAGAAATAGCTAGAATTTTTTTTAGTAATACGAAAAGAAAAGGTGAGAAAAAGAAAAGGAAGGGAGAGAGAGGGAAGGAGAGAGAGAAGGAGAGAGAGAGGGAGAGAGAGAGAGGGAAGGAGAGAGAGAGAGGGAAGGAGAGAGAGAGAGAGAGGGAAGGAGAGAGAGAGAGGGAAGGAGAGAGAGAGAGGGAAGGAGAGAGAGAGAGGGAAGGAGAGAGAGAGAGGGAAGGAGAGAGAGAGAGAGGGAAGGAATGAAAGAGAGAGAAGGAATGAAAGAGAGAGAAGGAATGAAAGAGAGAGAAGGAATGAAAGAGAGAGAAGGAATGAAAGAGAGAGAAGGAATGAAAGAGAGAGAAGGAATAAAAGAGAGAGAATGAGAGAGAGAGAAGGAGAGAGAGAAAAGGAGAGAGAGAAAAGGAGAGAGAGAAAAGGAGAGAGAGAAAAGGAGAGAGAGAAAAGGAGAGAGAGATAGGGAGAGAGAGATAGGGAAGGAGAGAGAGATAGGGAAGGAGAGAGAGATAGGGAAGGAGAGAGAGATAGGGAAGGAGAGAGATAGGGAAGGAGAGAGATAGGGAAGGAGAGAAAGGGAAGGAGAGAGAGAGGGAAGGAAAGAGAGAGGGAAGGAAAGAGAGAGGGAAGGAAAGAGAGAGAGGGAAGGAAAGAGAGAGAGGGAAGGAAAGAGAGAGAGGGAAGGAAAGAGAGAGAGAAAAGGAAAGAGAGAGAGGGAAGGAAAGAGAGAGAGGGAAGGAAAGAGAGAGAGGGAAGGAAAGAGAGAGAGAAAAGGAAAGAGAGAGAGAAAAGGAAAGAGAGAGAGGGAAGGAAAGAGAGAGAGAAAAGGAAAGAGAGAGAGAAAAGGAAAGAGAGAGAGAAAAGGAAAGAGAGAGAGAAAAGGAAAGAGAGAGAGAAAAGGAAAGAGAGAGAGAGAAAAGGAAAGAGAGAGAGAGAAAAGGAAAGAGAGAGAGAGAAAAGGAAAGAGAAGGAAAGAGAGAGAGAAAAGGAAAGAGAGAGAGAGTAAAGGAAAGAGAGAGAGAGAAAAGGAAAGAGAGAGAGAGAAAAGGAAAGAGAGAGAGAGAAAAGGAAAGAGAGAGAGAAAAGAAAAGAGAGAGAGAAAAGAAAAGAGAGAGAAAAGGAAAGAGATAGAAAAGGAAAGAGAGAGAAAAGGAAAGAGAGAGAGAGAAAAGGAAAGAGAGAGAGAGAAAAGGAAAGAGAGAGAGATAAAAGGAAAGAGAGAGAGAGAAAAGGAAAGAGAGAGAGAAAAGAAAAGAGAGAGAGAAAAGAAAAGAGAGAGAGAAAGAAAAGAGAGAGAAAAGGAAAGAGAGAGAAAAGGAAAGAGAGAGAAAAGGAAAGAGAGAGAAAAGGAAAGAGAGAGAAAAGGAAAGAGAGAGAAAAGGAAAGAGAGAGAAAAGGAAAGAGAGAGAGAGAGAAGGAAAGAGAGAGAGAGAAAAGAAAAGAGAGAGAGAAAAGGAAAGAGAGAGAGAAAAGAAAAGAGAGAGAAAAGGAAAGAGAGAGAGAGAAGGAAAGAGAGAGAGAGAAGGAAAGAGAGAGAGAGAGAAGGAAAGAGAGAGAGAGAGAGAAAGAGAAGGAAAGAGAGAGAGAGAAGGAAAGAGAGAGAGAGAAGGAAAGAGAGAGAGAGAAGGAAAGAGAGAGAGAGAAGGAAAGAGAGAGAGAAGGAAAGAGAGAGAGAAGGAAAGAGAGAGAGAGAGAAGGAAAGAGAGAGAGAGAGAAGGAAAGAGAGAGAGAGAGAAGGAAAGAGAGAGAAGGAAAGAGAGAGAAGGAAAGAGAGAGAGAGAGAGAGACGGAAAGAGAGAGAGAGAGAAGGAAAGAGAGAGAGAGAAGGAAAGAGAGAGAGAGAGAGAAGGAAAGAGAGATAGAGAAGGAAAGAGAGAGAGAGAGAGAGAGAGCAAGGAAAACAGGAAAAAAAAAAAAAAAAAAAAATGAGTAAAAAAATGAAAAAATCTCATTTGAATCTTTGGATGACTAATGAATTGTCCTGGAATATTAGAATCTTCCAAGCAATTTGGATTCCTTATTTCAGATTCCTCACCTTTCCTAACCCGGTTTCATATCAATATCCAATTAACAAATAGAAGATAAAAACTAAAATAAATCCACGTGTTTTTGTTTGGTTGAATATTTCTTTTCAAATTACTAATTTATGTTTTTCAAGTGGAATTCACATTTAAATTCCACGATGAAAACATGAAAACATTTTCACTGCAAAATAATCATTTGACGTAAAACTGAAACTTTTTTTTTTATTACTAAAAAATTTTTAGTTTAATTAATGAACTTGATTGAAATATGGACAAGCGATCCGCAATTTGTTTCTAAATATTCAAAACAGAGGAAAGTTATTATATAGACATTAATTAAATATTGTAATAATGATTATAATAAATAATATATACTAAAATTTGGGCCCATATATATGTCAAGAGTGTGAATTCCATTATAGAAACGTTGATTTAATTTGAATAAATAAAATACGCATCAAGTGCACTTGAAAGCCAAATCATAACGCAATATTAGGAAAATAAACAAATATTTTACTTGCTTTAAATTTATAATTTAAATAGATTTGGGAGTCAGACTCCATCCTCAGTACATTGTTTTGTTTTGTTTTTATCTTCTTTCTTGCCATGTTGTAAAGTTGGAGAAAAAAAAAGTAACGTTTGTATAACGGAACTCACCCCCTTGATATTAATCTCACGTAGCCAACGCCACATTTCAACATTTTAAAATCCAACTGCTGAGAGACAATGCGCAGATCTTTACAGTCTTTTCTTTCTCCAACTTTAAAACATGGCAAGAAAGAAGAAAAAAAAAAGAAATAAAAAACAACATACTGAGGATGGAGTTTGACTCCGAAATATATTTAAATTATAAATTTCAAGCAAGTAAAATATTTGTTTATTTTCCTAATATTACGTTGCGATTTGGCTTTCAAGCGCACCTGATGCGTATTATATATGTGTGTGTGTGTGTGTGTGTGTGAAGAATTCTACAAAAATTCATCAAATAAACAATATTCAGCATTATTTTAAATTCACAAGGAAACAGCAGAAAAAGAAAAACTTACTTTTATAACTAGTAACAAAGAAACATAACGTACCATTCAGCATAAAAGAATTGAAAAGGGATACAAACAAAAGTAAAAATACTACTCCAGGCCCAGGTGATATACAGGGCTCTACGGACAAATTTATCTTTAGTTGACCTTTGAAAAGTAAATATTTTCGTTTACTAGCCAAATAGAAAAACGTGATTTTTGGAATATGACATTCGTTCTGTGACGATTATGTACATAAAGTTTTTCTGTATTTTTTTAGAAAGTGTAATTCTAAATATACAACAAATTTTATATTGATACTTGAAGGTATAAACATTCTAATTTCAACAGATGTTTTTTTTAAACAGCCTTCATTAAAAAGAGAATATCGTTCTATTAAACTTATTTTTTTTATTTAACTTTGTTCGTTTTATTAAAAGAAAGTTGAAAAGATATTTTTCACTCAGTAGTGAGCTTTGAAAGATTGTCAGTCAACGAAATACAATCGCCAAAAAATAAACGTTTCATTATTTCTAGTCGCCACTTTGAAAAATCACTCACAAATGCGACTGTTTCACTCGCAATGTAGAGCCTTGATATACATTACCAATTCCTAAAGCAAAATCATCTTTAAGAGTACTTCTTGACATATAAAATAAAATATGGAATATGGGAAAAATACCAGAATCCTAGTTTGATCGACTATTTGTTAAACCAAATAAACATCCAACTAACCCAACTCGGTACAGGCCTATAGCTCTAACCAACTACTTTTTCAAAACTATGGAAAAAATGTTAAACAACCGGTTAATGTGGCACCTGGGGAGGGGGGAACAACCTTCTATCAAAATACCAGAGTCAATATAGACAGAAACAAAGTAAAAGTGTTCAGAGAGTATAACTTGAATCATTCATTCAAGACGGTTTTGTACGTAGACACTATGTGGTGGCAGTATTTTTTGACATCCAAATGGAGTACGATTCAGCATGGAGATTTGGATTTTCAAAAGATATACATAATATGGGAATAAGAGGAAATATGGCAACGTTTATACACAACTTCTATCTAATAGGCTACACTGCCTTACTTTTATTTGGCACGTTAGGTGAAAGCACAGAAGAATCACATCACATAATCATATCCCCATGTTAGGAATCAGTTTATAGAAATTAATTTTGTTGCTTCCGCATGGTACATTCATTTTGGCCACTGGCGCCAGTGCCCATTATTTTACTGGACTGGCAGTGGCTCCCACTAACAACCATAGTTTGTTTTTGTTTTACAGGTGGGGTAGGGGCATACTTCCACTGAGCAATGCCGGTAGCCGGATCCTGCTTGTTCCTAAACATAAACGAAATAAAAATAGTCGACACACGATTGGAAAAAAAAAATCACTATTTGTAGACGACTTTTCAATTGTTTATTCTATGTAGAACATACAAAAATTTTAGGTGTCACACTAAACAACAAACTTAACTTTAACACATAATAATTTGAAGCAAAAATGCCAAAAAGCAATATAAATCTTGAAAGTAATATCAAAACAGATTGGGGAGCAGACCAGGACACAATGTTAAAAATATATTATGCGCATATTAGATAAAAATTAGACTATGGGTGCAACACATATAGCTCTACCTGTAAATCCAATCTCAAAAAATTAACAACTATACAAAACCAAGGATTAAGACAGTCTGGGAGCATACCGAACATCACCCATGAAAAACCTATACATAGAAGCCAACAAACCTCTACATTTAAGATGGCAGAAACTAGCAATACAATATGCTATAAAACTGCAAAGTAATCCAAACAATCCAACACATGAGAAAACATTTAACCTGCAATATACTAACTTTTACACCAGCAAACAAAAAAATATACCCTCTTTTATGCATCGTATCAAAGAAATAGCTCAAATTAATGAAAACTTTAATAACAGTCACACACACACAGTAAGTAACAAACCACATGAAAAAACCCCAAGCACAGATATAACTCTTGCTAAACACAAGTAAAATAATACAAACAACCAAATAAATAGAAGCCATTTTGGATAACATAGTGAAAGGTATCTATAATAGAAAGAAATATACATGGATAGACGTAAAACAACAAAAAGAACAGGTGCAGCGTGTACAGATGGACAAAACCATCTCCAAATAAAACTCCCATCAACGCATCAATATACACAGCGGAATTATAAGCCATCAAAATGGCGCTTGAATTAATAAAAAAAACAGCAATGGGAAAAAGTTTATTATATACACTGATTCTTTGTCAAGCGTGTTAGCTCTAAGAGGAGAACTTGAACACCCCTACGTAACGGACATAATGAATACAATAAAATGAATGAAAGAGGAAAAAAGATTGTCCTGGATACCAAGTTATGGCGGTATATGAGGCAATGAAAAAGTCGATAAACTAGCCAATAAGGAATAACACAACTATTAAAATTCCATACACAGATTTCAATAGAAAAATAAAGAAATACAACAGAAGTGGCAAGCAAAATGGGATACATGCACCCAAAATGAACTGCATGAACATCATGTACAATTAGAAAGGAAAACAAAACAGTAATAAAAGGACGAAAAAACATTGTTGTGAACAGAATTGGACACAATAAACTAACGCAAACACACTTGATTGAAGCTACAAAAAAAGCCGAAATACAGATTCTGGGATCAGCAAATGACGATAAAACATATACTACCGGAATGCCGGAAATACAGATATATCAGAAACAAATTATGCGGCAAATGGAATCGAGGAATTATTTCATAAGGTGGCACTACAACAGATTATCGAGTATTTTAAAAAAAAGTACAATTCTTCAAATTACTTTAAGCAACACTGACAAAACCTTGAAAGCAACCAAAAGTTTAACGACACATAACTTTGATAATAATAAAAAATTTGTGCAACTCAAACATTAAAAAAAAACAAAAAAAAAAACTATCCTAATTCAATAAATGATTTGGCAAAAAATGACCCACAGTGGTTGATATGCCATAAAACACCAATAAACCAAACAAATTCTGATACAATTAGCGATCCTGTTTTAAATTTCAGATTTTGATACACTTACAGATTCCAATTATTTTAAAATTCCTAAATATAATATAGAGTTGCTTTTTTGGTGTGGGGGTGGTGGATTACCGTTAAAACCCATGTAATATATGCATATATTTTCACAAATGTAAAAAAAAAAAAAAAAAAACATTCATGGGTTTGAACTATAGATTTTAGTTTTATTGGTAGTTTAAAAATCAAGAAATATTTATCATTTCATCATTAAAATGAGCAGTGGAAACTTAAATTTGAACAAAACCAAAGAAAAGCAACGAAAAGAATAGTTTGGGGCATCAGGAAATAGGCACAAATGTTTCCAATTATGATACTTCCCAAAAGTTATGTTTTTAACTCCCAATTCCGATCAATCGCCTCAACACTGATATATATAAACCAATTTACATGGCCGTGACACTGGACATGTTTCGGACAAATGGTCGGTTACAACCAGAAATCTTTGTCAGGTGACTTAATGATTAATGGAATGATCTCTTCTGTGGAAAGCAACCATTTTTAAGTCGCTTGATGAGAACTTCTGGTTTTAACTGACCATTGTACAAAACATTAGCATATTCAGCGTTGCGACCATGTAAATTTGTTTATATTAATTAAAATATATCTTGCTCTTCATTTATTGAACATTTAAATTTATTAGTTATCATTCTTAGATACCTTTAATCTAGGATATATATATATATATATATATATATATATATATATATATATATATGAAGCTCAATGTAACAACCAAGCAAAAAAAAAAAACTAAGCAAAAAAAAAAAAACTAAGCAAAATTCATCCCAAAGCAGCAAACCTGAGGCTGGCTTGTCATGACACTATATATTCAAATGCAGGCAAATTTGGGCATATGGTTTTGGTTATATATATATATATATATATATATACACACACACACACAAACTCTAGAGCTGAACGGCTTAGTCTTAACAATATTACCACCTATAGCTCTTGGAAAAGTTATTGGTCTATCTCATATATCTCACATATCAGATATCGTAATAGATTAGGTAATATTTTAAAGTTATCACGTAAATCAGTAGATTCATGAAGGTAAACAGACACACAAAAGAACACACATTTTATGCCATTCATTAAGGGAAAAGAGGGAGAAAGTAGCAACCTTAGTCGAAGTTAGTGTTTCTGATGATGCTGACCGTAACAAAGCCAAGACAGAGAAGATAAATAGCAAGGTCTTATATGCGATATCAAAAGAAACAGGTACCTTAAGATCTCTATCATTCCAGTAATTATAGGAGTAACCGAACTCATGGAAAAGGACTTTAAAAAAACTCCTTGTTTAATATAACCGGTAAACCAAGTGCAAGAGAAATACAAACAATTGGACTCCAAAGGTACGGTTAGAATCTTTAAAAAGATCTCTCGATTGGATTGACCGAAATTGTGGGTGAATGTCTGGCATCCACGAGAAAAACAAAATAAAAAAATTAAAACAAAAGGACAACAGGATAAATACTTTCTCGGAGCCAATGTGAACTCAAGAATGTCTGACAGTGAGCACATTTGTCATGATGATGGATTAAATAGTGTTGGGTACGTAACTCTTATCCTTGCGTAGCCTTTGGATCATGATAAGTGGTGACTCATTAGTATGCAAAAACAGCAACAAGAATAAAATCCTGACATATCAAGCTAAATAAAACCTGGGGTATTTTGTCATTCAGGGGAGGGAGATCATTACAGCAACGTTATGTCAAATAGGAATTCGTGAAATTATGTTTTTACGGCCTAATCATGTTCATACATCAGGTTTCGTTAGATCACCGAAGTTAAGAAACGCTGAGTCTGGTCAGTACCAGATGGGTAACCATTTAAGAATACAAGGCACTGTATGAAACCTCCCGATAAGAACTGCAAAAGCCTAACGTCGTACATCTCCTCTAGCCAGGATATACATGCGCCTAGGGACTGCTTTTGAATTTAATATTTTTATTGCACTTTCATCCTAAACAAGACACAGTGCAACTTTGATGGGGGGGGGGCTACTATCTAGGACATAATTTCTAGGGGTACTATGTGGAGAGCTGAGCAACAAGACGTCTGTTTACATTACACTTGAACTGCTGCATGTCAGTACGGTTGGGGAAACGGGAACCCGGAAGGGAATTCCAAAGTCTAGCAGTCCTAGGGCAGAAACTATTAAGGTAGAAGTCTTTCTTACATCTAGGGATTTCTACTGTGTTGGGGTGGGATTTTGCTGCTTGTCGAGTTTGTCAGGCGTATTTACGTTGAGGGGGTACTAAGGCTTGTAGTTCAGAGCATCTACCATTAAAGTACTTGTATAGCAACAATATTCCCTTGAGACTTTCTCCTTGGAAGGAAGCTGGTTCAACCTATTTGGGTGAATGTTGCTGACATGACATATGTTAATATGACTAGATTCTTTTCCGATCTGATCTACAAAACTAATTTATTTCAACTTTATTAAAGTGTTTTCTTATTGTGTCGTTCCGGTATTTTCTGAAAATATTTCCTTATGATTTTTAGGTCCTCATTTACAGCTGGGGGCTTCTACACTATTAGGTCGAAATTTTGTAGTCAATAAATGGAGTTTTCACATAAAAGACACTCGTTTCTACTGATTTTTTTTTTGTCAGTTCTAATAAGTTACAATGGTAGCTTCCAAATTATGCAGTCGAAATTACTTGAATATTACCGAATTCTTAAAAAAAAAATTTTTTTTTAAACTAGTCGTGTTAGCAGGTGAAAAAATGCGGCCATCTTGTTTAAATTGAAATGGAAAATTACGTCCTTTTTGAACTCTCTTGTGCCTTATGATCGTTTTCATCAAGTTCTATTTTTTCTTTTCTTTAATAATTTTCTACCTTATCGGTTTTCGTAAATTTTGGATATAATCATTTTAAAAATACGAGAAATACATAGATACTATTGTTCTCATATGAAATTCAGTTTTACGCTTTCCGAAATTCGTCCAAATAGTGTAGAAGCGCCGTTTGCTGTACTATGATTTTTTTTTTTTTTTACGATTTCATATTCCGATTTTGAGAAAGTAATGAAAGTCCGTAACGGTGATTACTAATATATATTTAAATATTTACTTTAATAAATAATTTAACACTTAATGAATATCTCGTTCGAAAACTCTCCGTCTTAGTGTTTGTTTTGAACACGAATATATTCCCTAAATATCATAACTATTTTTAGTAATTTCGATTCATAACTATAACGTTTATTATTCATTCTGGCAGATACTTACATAAACTTTATAAAGTCTTCGTACACGGATATGCGACTGTCTATTTTTAGTACGAAATAATAGAGTTAAATAAGTCATACCTGAGGATAAACCATTGATGAATTTCCAAACCAGAATCATCAGATTTAAAATTTACTTGAAAATCGTCTTGAACTCACCTGCAAAGAAATTGAAAAGAAAAGAAAAAAAGAGGAAAATATTAATATTAGAAACAAGTAAAAATATAAATAAGCAAGTTTTTTTTTGTTGTTGTTTTTTTGTTTTCTTTTCTTTTAAACAGAAAATGACTTTCTTGGTTCATGTTTGAGAAAGACGTCTTTCAAATCCCATCATTCACCCTTTATATTTAACTAGCAGGATGCCCGACGTTGCCCTGACGTAAAATATGCATAAATATTATATTTTAATTCATGCAGATTTCTTATTAATCAATTCTCTATTGATAATTATCCAATATATCGTAGTCATTTCAAAAGTTATAAAAATATATGACTTGGGTATCATCTGCTAGAATCAAAACCAGAACGTTTAGTGCTCCAGACTTTGTCGTTACTTATCTCTCCATTGTTAATACCATCTGAGCTATAGACAGATGAATATAAAAAAAATATACAAAATACTGTCAGAAACCCACCGAATATATGTTACTGTGACATATGGGTTTCTAACAGTATTTTGTATAATTTTTTAGTTTTAACTCATTTTCTAAACTTTACATATTAAGGGGATCATCGTGCCACCATTAGTCTTGTTCGCACCTATACATAAACACTATATGATTTTCGAACCGATCAAACATTTTAAAGTGAGTAAAACCACTAAAAACCTTCCCAGATAGAAGAGTAACTTATATTGCCTTTGGTAACATTTATTGTTATATATTTTTAAAAGCTTTTACTAATTTTTCGTGCCTCTGTGGATTGTAAAACCCAATATTTGTATACACTTTTTATGAAGTCTTTTGGTAATAAATACAAAATATAGCATAGTTTATCCGTTTTACTCTCTTTCACAAACACACACACACACACACACTTTTCTTGAAAATTCAAATACAACCTCCAATTAGTAAAATTTTAATAGATATTAAACAATAAACATTCCACAAATTTCAGTTTTTTTCAAATTTCCATTGAATTTGATTCGTAGTCGTTAGACACAAATTAGACAAGATTCCCTGATTACTATGTTAGTAAATGTTCATAGTTCAACACGTGTATGTGTGTAAAAAAGTTGAGTCAATATGTTAATAGTATATTAGGCATCATGAAATTATGTATGTGTGTGAGTTTACCTTTGTTTTTGTTAATGCATATATAGATGTGCACGAGTGATGAAAGGCTGAATGCGTGAGTCATTGACTTCATTCGATTTGCCTTCCCGGTTAAAGACAAACCGCGGGGTGTTGAGTAGATTTGTCTCCTTAGGAGCTCCCAACTTTGCACTGCATTTCCGTTGGTTGAAAATATGTTTGAGTTCACACGTTCATGCAAAAACTTCCTTGCTTGGGAAAAAACACGAATTCCAATAAGTCAAAGGAAAGAATGCAAGTAATTATAACCATTTGCATTTTAGCGTTGGTAGGAATCACTTTGTGATTTAGTCACCACAAATCTACTATCTAATGTATTTTGCAAATCTATACAAATGTCTGCTGCTGCCACTGATAAGTCAAGTAATACTGCTTTTTGGATGCTTCGATATGAAATTAACCTCAAGTAGTTAATTGAGATTAACGAAACATGCACAAAAAAGGCAAACTGGCAGCAAAGAAAAGGGATGATTATTTTTTTGTAAGTGACGTTCATAATAAAATATATTTATTAAAAATAAATGTATATTTTTTTTGTTATCATTTTGAAGTTGATAGCATTTTATATGATTTGACATCAGCAAATGCAGTTTCTTTCAAAATGCAATATCCATTGTTATATATATATATATATATATATATATATATATATGAATTGTAGTTTGCTTGAAGCATTCTATGAGGACTTGTGATCTCACGATTTGAAACACCTGCCATTCGAGGAAGAGGATTTTCCTCAAAATACATTCTGGAACATGATCACACACAGTACATCATTGTGCAGAAGTTTGACATTTCAAGTAAGTCTTATGGACACAAAAAAAATCATTAAATAAATACGTGTGTGTGTGTGTACATATTTGTATATATAGATTTTAATATATCACTTGTTTTGTCATCCCTCCTCAACACCGACAACATTCCATTCTTTGCATTGTGATAGCCTTCTAACACACACACACACACACACACACACACATATATATAACACAATTAAAAACTGTCAATTATAATTTAAAAGAATTTATTTTTTGACAGGATACGCCAAAAGAAATATTAAGATTTCCTTAATCCACGGGGTTTCAAAAAATGCATGCTTTTCATCAGCGGCGAAAAGGTATTTGCAAATTATTATCATAGCAAAGCTATGAATTTGCTGGTGCTGGCATAAATTGAAACTGCATTATATAAAAACTAGTCATATATGCAACAAAAGTCTGTGTAAAAATTTCATGAAATGGAGAAAATAAGTAAATTAAAAATAAGTAAATTAAAAATCCAAACGAAAGGATATGCAATGTTATACGAGTTCCCCCATCTGTAATTGAAAAAAAACTTTAACGCTTCAAAATAATCTTTCTTTCTTGTAAAGTGGATTTTTCTACAAATTAGGATTACTCATTTTAGATTTTTAATTTAAATCTCTTTGTCAACATAACAAATCCAACTATTTTTTTCGAAAACATTGATTCTTGTGACTATTTCGCCTTTTTTTTTTTTTTTTTTTTTTTTTTTTTACATGGAGTTCACCACTTATCAAGGCCCAATGCCCACTCAGGGATAAGGGTTATTGTGTGTACAGTAATCAAAAGGATAGTGTAGCAATAGTATTGGAGAATTGGAAAGGTGTCATTACTTGGGGGGGGGCGGTTCATCAGGAATTTGTTTGTGTTGGACTTGAAGACATCCAGGTTGAAGTCGGGAGGGAAGCAGGCAAGCGGAACAGCGTTCCAAAGGCGTGCAGTTCTAAGAAAGAAGCTTTGTTCATGGAATCTATGTTTTGATTTAGGCACAGATAAGGAGTGGAGAAAATTATTGACGGTGGTTTCAGCTAGTCAGGTGTTTTTTGAAAAAGATTGGCGAGGGGGGACCAGAGAATGGAGCTCAGACGAGCACTTGCCATGGAAATAATGATAGAATAATGAGAGGCTCGCTACATCTCTTCTGTGGGAAAGAGGTTGCAGGGTAGAGAAAAGGGCATCCCCCACGAAGTCTATTTTGTACTCTGTCAAGGCAGGATAGGCTGTTTTTAGCAGCTCCCGCCCAGATGTGGCAGCAGTACTCCATCTTTGGACGTACTTGGCTTTTATATAGATAGAGAATTGCACCATTAGTGAGATATCTTCTGGAGCGGTAGAAGGACCCCACCATTTTCCCAGCGACCTTGCCCACAGACTTGATGTATGTGTTCCATTTCAGATCAGGAGTAAAGGTCAAACCCAGAAGCTTGTCAAAACACGGGGCTTCTCCTAGACGAGAGCCATCCATTTCAATTGATGCCAGATGGGGATCAGAGCGTTTATGATGTAGAGATAGGAGCTTGGACTTAGATGCATTAAAGGTAACCAGCCACTTCTTTCCCCACTTTACCACGCGCTCAAGATCAGAGGAGAGAGAATCAGAGAGAACATCATTTACGGCCTTCGATGTGTTGCCATAGATGGTCGTGTCATCAGCATAGATGTCAACGAAAGATTTTAGTATGTGTTTTGGGAGATCATTGATGTAGATCAGGAAGAGAGTTGGGCCCAGTATGGACCCCTGAGGGACTCCAGCATCAATACTGTGGGCCTCTGATTTCTGCCCATCAACCACTACTCGTATGACCCTATCTGAAAGAAATTATTTAATGATCAAGAAAACATTTCCAGCTATACCGTAGCTGGAAATCTTGTGTAGTAGGCCTTTATGCCAAACCTTATCAAAGGCCTTTGATATGTCGAGAGCAATTGCCCTAGAGAGCAAGCCTTTGTCAAGAGATTCGCTAATCCTATGAGACATAACTGTTAGCACATCTGCAGTAGATCTAGCAGAACGGAAACTATATTGTGTGTCGCTAAGAAGGTTATTTCTGCTGAGGTGGTTGACCACTTCTTTATTGCGGATTCCAACAACTTACTCATGATACACAGGAGACTTATTGGTCTGTACTGAGAGGGGGATGACTTATCACCAGAGTTCTTAAATACACGGCATACTGATGAGGGTTTCAAGGGTGTTGGGAAGCACTTCTCCTTAACTTACTTAACGCTTAAACAGTTTGGTAAGTATGGGGGTAAGTTCTGGTTGTAATTTTTTTAACACTATAATTGGAATACCGTCAGGACCAGTTGCTTTACTGGAGTCAAGGTTCTTGATTAGCTTGGCGACCTCACGCACAGATATTTGTATGTTGCATAGCGTGTTTTGGAATATCTAACCACTGCATATTTTTTTTTTTATTTGGACTTTTAATTTTTAATTTATTTTAACACTAGCCGTTCAGCCCGGCTTTGCTTGGGCCCTATGTAGCATTCATAACTTTATGTGCATGTGTATATATATACATATATTAAAATGTTTGCCTCATGTCCAGATAACCTACATCTAAAATTTTAAGTGTTTAGATCCAAAATTGTCGGACGAATTTGGGAGAGTCTGCAAAATACAGCTCTTTCAACTGTGACCTCTTGACAGCCAAATTTTTGCCATAAAATCTGATTAAAAAGCTTACAGCATGTCTGAATATTCTTTATGTACAATTTCAAATGTTTAGACCCAAAATTGGCTGAATAGTTTGCTGAAGACAGCACAGGTAAAATTTTTTGTAACTTTGACCCGTCGACAGACAAATTTTCGGCCAAATACCGATTAAAACGCTTGTCCTATGCCTGAATATACTTTATGTAAAATTTCAAATTTTTAGACCAAAAATTGGCTGAGTAATTTAGTAGAGACTGTAGAGCACAATTTTTTTTTTAAACTTTGACTCCTTAACATTTTTTGTTTTGGGCTCAAATCAAATTAAAAAGTTGGATCCATGTCCAAGTAACCTACATCTGAAATTGTAAGTGTTTAGACTCAAAATTGGCGGAAGAGTTTGGTAGAGATTTCGAAGGTCAAATCATTAAACTTTGATGCCTTGGCAGCAAAATTTCTGGCCGAAGACCGATTGAAAAGATGTTCCCAAATCTCAATACCCCTTATGTCAAATATAAAGTCTGTAGACTGAAAATCGACAGAGTAGTTTAGTAGGGAAATGTACACACACAATTTCAGTTTTATAGATATATAGATTGCATATCCTTTCATTTGAACTTTTAATTTATTTTGTCTTCATTTTATATTTCTTTTCTCTCTTTTTTTTTTTGTTTGTATACACGACTAGTTTTCATATAACGTAGTTTCAATTTATACCAGTAACAGCAAATTCATAGCTTCGGCTTTTTTTTTTTTTTTTGTTAGGATTACTATTCTCTTTACTGAAGCTTTTTGCTTGTAAACTTAATTTTTACTTCTTGAGATTATATTAGTGATTGGACGATTCCAAAATTATTACCGATTCTGTTGTATATTCCCGATTCCGATTTCTTTGAAATCATTAAATATTTATTTACAGAGTTATTTTTATTTAGATTACCATAAAAACTCATTAAAAATGCATTTGTACAGCTGATATACACATTCTAATTTTAGTTTAAAACCCGATATGAATTTACCATTTTCTTTGGTAGCAGTAATGGAAAATTAAGTTTTAAACAAAATAAATATTTACAAGAATCGTTTTTGGCATCGGAAAGTAGGCACAATTTTCTCCAATTCCGATACAGATAATTTAAAAAGTTCCGATTTTTCCTCGATTCTGATTAATCGTCCCAACACTAATATATATATATATATATATATATATATATATATATATATATATATACACATACATACATACATACACACACACATGCATGGAAATCAATAAAATTGATCGAAATTAAGTCTTTTAAGGAACATTAAAATCAGCTTTATATTGAAATAAATTTAATTTTTAAAAAGTTGAATGGGTTTTATTATTATTTTATTTAAATTTATTAAAAAAAAAAAAAAAAATTTTATATGTTTAAATTATAAAAGATTTTTAAAAAGTCAGAATTCAATTAAAAAATACATATACTTGATGATAAAGTTTATAAAATTAAAAGTTCAATAAATTAAAATACAAGTGATTATAATGTTTAAAACAAAACTACCAGATTTTAATATTTCGAGCACAAATCACACATTTCTTTTTTGGCCTAAATTTTTTCCCCACACAAATTCTTCAGTTCTGATTTGTTTCAACTTAATTGTTGTCCATTTGGTTAAATGCCATGTTTGGAATGTTTGTTTATTTTTCTACTTTGAAATGTAAAAAGATAACAGAATTGGATTGTCCATTCAGTAGGAAATGCCCTCATTGTCTACGATTCGCGTATTGTTTGTGGTCATGTTCGTGTCAACATGTTCCCAATTTAGCTTCGTTTTGTTTAGTTGGTTATGAATGGCTGACATGATCAATTAATAATACACCTTTCAAATTTCAATAAAACTCCTATTTTCAAGCAAACAAACACATTTACTTTTGATGTTAGGCCTAAGATATATAAAAATACAACTAAAAGTTCTTTATAAGAGGTTAATGTAGTTTGCTTAAAGCATTGCTTAGTGTGTGTATATATATATATATATATATATATATATATATAAAGGTAATTTATAGAAATACAATGCAGAAGTCATCATCATAAGAGCGTTTTGCTCAATCTCAAGGTCCATCATCAGGCAATGTCTGAGGCATCCTTCACATCCACATCGGAGCATGCCTCGCTTAGGAAACAGTGTGTGAGGATGTTTGCGATACTCTGCAGGTCGGTGCCACAGTACTACCATCCTGTATATAGTGCCACATGCAGGTTTCCCCGTGTTTTAGTAACCTTCACTCGAACCTGGTTGAGTGTTACCCACTCTTTGTGGAAGAGTTAAAATATTATTTTGATTTGAGGAAATTAATCTTGCAACCGACAACTTGCACGTTTTGTTTTTTTTTTTTTTTTGGTTTGTTTTAGAAAGTTGAACTTAGTTTGAGCCAGACAGAGTTTGCTGCAATCAAAAAAATTGTTTCGACTTTCTGAAATACGTGCAAGGGTCGACTGCCAGATTAATTAGCTCAAATTAAAACAATTACACTAGTTTGTGTCAAATCTGTCACACCTCTGCACTCATTTACCCTGATGTAAAAGTTCTTCATTGTGTCTTTGCTTACAAGTAAAATCTAATTTACTTTACATTGAAGAGCTACAAAGACAGGAGTTGTACCATTAAAACGAGCAACTCCAGAATTTATTTTATTACATAATCACCATCATTTTCAGTGCACTTTTGCCAGCTTCTTTTGATGCTGCAGTCATAAAAGTCCAGAGCATACTTTGTCACTCACATCTGTTGTCAGTCTGAAATCTATGACCCATCTCCTAAGTGTGCTGGCATCAATTACAACAGCTTCGTTAATGTTCAGCTGGTGCCCGTGAATGTTGATCGACTCAATTTTTTCTCCAAGGAGGAATTCAATGACGCATCTCTGCTTCTGACACACATTCATAACAGGGGTTGCTTTTTTTTTAGTCTCACAGTGTCAATATCTGTAACAGATGAAACTTTGCATAAGTTTGGTTATCATAACAATGCAATTTGTAATCCCCTCTGAACCATTCGAGCAGAATAAAAAAAAAACAGAAGGCATTTCTTTTGAAACATCCCGCGTATATGCATATATATGTGTTATTTGTTTTTGTTTGCAAAACTTTTTGAATGAATTCAATTATTTATATGTAAGTGCATTTTTACCTAAATGCGAGTTGAGAATAATTTTCTCTTTCACCAATTTGGTACCCCCAAATGGGGAGCGGCAGATACATTGCTTTTAAAATATAATTATTTACTGACACGTGTTTCATCGTCTACGACTCATCAGTCACTCTGATGAGTCGTAGACGACGAAACACGTGTCAGCGGATAATTATATTTTAAAAACAACATATACACACGTACAGAATTTACTTATGTATATAATTTTCAGAATTAAGGACTCAAATCAAAATGCTTTTTCTACTTGCTAATATCAACATTCTGTTGTAATGACAGGAGATAGCAGTAAAAGAATGCCAGCAATTTGAATGAATTGAACAAGAACAGAAAAAAAGTATTTACTTAATTTCGTATTTCTTAGCATTTCAAATATGGTAGTGAAACAATATATCAAAATAAGTAAATCAAAACAGTAATCCCAGTAGTAAGATGAGTAACGGAACCAAATCACAGGAATCATTTACGGTGATTTAGTTTGCAGTTTGTAATAGTCATTCAAATGGACTGAAAAAAAAAAAAGACAGAAAAAAATACATGCTAATGACAGGTTGACTTGTTTTGGGATAAAGCAGTAATCGACAGGTGTTTTTTTAAGTTTTTTTTTTATTTTAGTCTGTGTGTGCGTGTGTAGATGCGTAGTGTGTTTGCAGTGTGCGCGTGTGCGTATGAGTAGAGTATGTGTGTGTGTGAGTAGAGTCTGTGTAAGTAGAGTGTGTGTGTAAGTAAAGTGTATGTGAGAGTGTAGTGCGTATGTGTGAGTAGAGTGTGTGTGCATGTGAGTAGAGTGTGTATGTGTGTGTGTGAGTAGAGTGTGTGTGTGTGTGTGTGAGTAGAGTGTGTGTGTGAGTAGAGTGCGTGTGCGTGTGTGAGTAGAGTGCGTGTGTGTGAGTAGAGTGTGTGTGTGTGAGTAGAGTGTGTGTGTGTGAGTGTAGTGTGTGTGTGTGTGAGTGTAGTGTGTGTGTGAGTAGAGTGTGTCAGTAGAGTGCGAGTGCGTGTGTGTGCGAGTACAGTGGGTGTGAGTACAGTGCGTGTGTGTGTGAGTAGAGTGTGTGTGTGTGAGTGTAGTGTGTGTGAGTAGAGTCCATGTGTGCGTGTGAGTAGAGTGTGTGTGTGTGCATGTAGTGTGCATAGTGTGCGTGCGTGTGGTGTATATGTGTATGTATGTAGTGCGTGTGTGTGCATGCGTGCAGTGTAGTGTGCGTATATAGTGTGCGTATGTTCTTTGAAAGGCAATCATGTTTACATCCTTTACTATGATTGCACACTTTTTGCCCATCCATCTATCATTTATAAGCTCCAAAAATACTCTACAAAATTTTCAAAAGTCGTCCTTTATTTTTTTTGCTAACAAGTCATCACGTATCAAGGCGTAAATCTACTCAAGGCTACGAGTTAATGAGACGGATTGCTAGTTGAATGAAGATTGAGAGAGTGAAAACGAACAAAATTTGATTATGAGAACGCTTTATAAGTATCTGTTAATAATTAAATGACCATGTTGTAGTTTGCAGGCAAACAGTTTCGTGGGAATGCGTTCCACAGATAGGAAGTTCTTAGAAAAAAATCTGTTCATTGAAATTTAGTGCGATGTTCAGCACATGGAGGAAGAAAATAAATGTCTTTTCAGTAGTGCTGGAAGACGAGTTGTTGCTGTGAATGTCTTAGAATGAGGAAGTGAAAGTTTAAGCTGTCGAACACCTTCCACCGAAATAACGACAGAGCTGAGAAAGACTAGCAATGCAAGGAAGAGAAGATATTATCCCTCACTAGATTGCTAAGTCGATATTGTAGTGTGTCAAAGCAAGAAAAAGGTACTACAAGGGCAACAGTACTTCATCTGAGAATGTATCCGACATATATAGGAAGGGGGCTGGCAAAAATATCAATACTACTACTGCTGCTAAAATACTAAAAACGGAAGGTTTACCAAACTTCGTTTTAATTGCATCAAATTTTAAATAAAGCATACTTTGTATTGTGATACTATCGAGTTTTCCCAACACTTTGGGGTGGGATAACACAAAACACATACAAAAATAGATAGATAAAAAAAGAGAAAAAATATAACAGAAGTAGTATTTATTTATTTGCAGACTTATCCTCATCTTCATAGTTGTTGTTTCATCACGTTTCGGCCAACCCATCCTCTGGCCTTCTTCAGGCGATTAATCACGACGGAATTGGAATGTTGTCTGAAAATAGCGGTTTCAATCCTACACAAAGCAGTGCCCCTTGACATCCGTATGCTTACATAGACAATGTCCTCATAGTAAAACAATGAAGTGACACACGAGCAAATACCTGCATCAAGTTCTACACAAAATATCACAACAAGGTCTAAAAGTCAATGTATATTCGCTGTCAAGCAACTGTCGTTTTTGGAATGCCAAATTGATGAAAGTACATTCACAACCTTGCCTGAAAAGGCAGAAGCAGTACATCATTTCCAATCACCAACCTCACTTCATTAGTTGTGATGATTCATCGGACTCGTCAATTACTATTGTCGTTTCATCCCAAACTGTTACAATAGACTATGTCCTCTGAGAAATATCCTACAGAACAAATAGAAAAGACAAAAAAAAAAATATTTCACGCATTCAACAAAGCCAAATATGCATTAACAAATTACACAAAACTCACATACTTCATTGACAATGTTCAGAATAAACTAACCTAATGCAAACACATCTGTTGTAGACATGGCACTACATCAAGAGATTAATAATACTAATATGTGATGCTATCGATGCCCCTCCCCCTCATAAGTTTTAGGAAGGAGGAGATAAAGAGAAAAATAAATATAACAAAACAAAGAGGAAATAAGTTTATCGGCAGAACAATGGAGACGAAGTTATTCCCCAGGATAAATAAAAGAAAACTCTGGTAGGGTTGTTGGTGAAGGTATGGCAAAAAGATTGAACAATGGATGTAGATATATTTAGTTTGCAGCCACTTTAGAGAGTGGCTATGAGTTTACAACAGTAGGAACAGTTTACGGACAGTCTTGAGTTTTGTGAGAGTGGAGGAGAGTTGTGAGCTGGACACAGTGGAAGCCAGATCATGGCTTGAACCAGGTCGGCAGAGCTTTGGGAGATCAAAATGAGCTGACATCAACTGAATAACTCAACCTCGTCAGAAAAACTTAAGTATGGACGTTAACATTTAGAGTGCAGTTGCCCACGATAGTGTCACACATGCATCCAGAGTGCAAAACCAATATTTACAGAAAGTATCAGAGTCTGTGTTTTCTTTTTGAGTTGTTTTATTTGATTATTTTTATACTTGTGAGCCAGTACACCCCCTTGACAGTAGTCAATCATGAGAGGTGACACGGCCAGATCCAAAAAATAAGATGAAAGGGAAAAATCCACAAAAAACAATATTAGGATTTGCAAAGTCAAGCGAGTGGTGGGTAACATATGGTCTCACAGAATGCTGGAGAGGAAAATTTAATACTACTGCTATCATAGATCATCTTTATTATATTTGTATCTTTCCATTCCACTTTTCTCAGAAATTACTGGACCGATCTGGCTGAAATTTTGTATGAACTTTTGTTATAAAGGTGCAGCGAACTAAGTATTATGGTCTTTGTTCGATGCACAGTTAGTAATTAATAGGGATTAGTATTTAATGCAAAAAATGAGCACAAATGTAACCATATTCAACCATCAATTTGGCATCAAACACTCATTCTAAATTAACGGGCTCTAACTTTTGCATATTTCTTTTTTTTCACGGGTTAAAAATTTATATTTCTTAAGGAGCTAAAAAGTCTAGTAATACATTAATATTCAATGAAAAAATACGATCTGAAACAGAGCTTGTAAAAATTCAAAGAGTACAAAAGCTAACGCCAACTATTTCATGAAAAGCAGGCGAGTCTGTTGATTTGTTAACTGACCATTTTATTCTTAACTAAATGCATTTTTGACCCATGCATTTTTTTTTTTATTTACATCATATAGTCACCACTCATCAAGGCCCGGAGGCCACTCAAAGATAAAGGTTACATCATCAAATAAGGCAGAGTGCTATTTGGATGTAAGAGTCTACTACTGAGGACCAAGTCTAAAGGGACACTATGTAGGGAGTTGAGCAGCAAGAGGTTTGGTCACATTACATTTAAACTTCTGTGTGTCATTACAGTCAGGGAAACTGGTGTTACATTTAGGGGTTTCATTATTATTATTATTGTTCTTGTTGTTATTAATAGTGAAAGTCTTAGAGTCTTATTAGTATTGTTCTTTGTTAAAAGTGAGACTTAGAGAGAGATGTGTTGTAAGAGGGAGATGTTGTAAGAGAGATTGTTCGTGTTAAAAAGATATTCATATATATTAAAATGTTCATTCTTAGAATTGTAATGGAAGCTCTTAGAGTGAGGAGATAGTGTTCAGACAGTCTTAGTGTAGATATGAGATGTAGAGTTCACATTGTCGATATGAGATATCGAGACGTGTATGTAATGACATTTTAAACCACATAATATACAAGACATATAATAACAATTTTCACTTTACCTCTTTGTAGAATCACAACACAAAGACGACGTTTATAAAAACACATGACGGGTTTATTTCTTCTCACGACTGGCCGTGGTTTTCATCATCAAGAATTCAAAGCTTCATTCTAAGTTTCACAAGTGACCGTCTCGCTTCTAGACGTTCGAATGTCCTCAGACTCTCTCTGACTCTCCCCCCAGTTTCTCCTAAGTTTCTAACTATATCTAGAACTTTCTATTTTCCATGACGTCATACACATGTTAAAACATGTGTCTTCTTTCACGTGTTCTGGACATGCGTGTCCAAAACTTTTCCTTTTTTTACAAAAGGAATTTTAACCTATATTCTCAGTAACCTATATTTCCAATATGTTAAAAACATGTTTATTAAATTATCTTGTAGCTGCATTCTTTCAATTGAATTTTCATAACAAAATTGACAGTGCACATTCTTTTCTTGAAACTATTTTATCTCTAAGCTAAACAATCGTTTGTTTTAAATTCCATTTTCTAATTCTCACACGTAATCTATTTCTAAACCTAAATTACGAGGTTCGAATTTTGTCTATGCTATTTCATTTTCATTTTAACTAAATCTCTCTATTTTTATACTTACATGAAAAGGGGACAGCCCTTATGTAACACTGGGAGGGAATTCCAAAATCTATCAGTTCAAGAGAAGAAACTATTAGCATATTAGCATCTAGCATCAAGGAATCTCTACAATGTAGAAGTGGGATTTTGCTGCTTGTCGTGTCAGTCGAAGGAGGGAGTTTATGTCAATGGGACACACGTGCTAGGATTTCATCGGAGTACATCTCATTAAAATTCAGTAGAACTCCGGGATACCATGGCCCTAGGATATGTTTTTTTAAGGTTACGATGTGGAATACGTTTTTCTGGCCTCTGGTTACGGTATTTGGCCCATCTTACGGTGTTATTTATAATGTTATTTGATTATATACATGTGTATTATATATTGTACTGTATTTCGTTGCTAATTTTTAGTGCCGTATCCCGGGGCTCTACTATATTTAAAAAATAGGTAAATGTTAATTTAATTGATTAGTTTAGAAAAAGGAGAGGAAAAATCTCCCTCACCCTTGAACAAAAAAAAAGAAAAAAAAGAAAAAAAAAAAGGAAAAAAGTAAAAAGAAAAAAAAGAAAAAAGTAAAAAGAAAAAAAAAAGAAAAGAAAAATAAGGTGAGGCCCTCTCAACCGTCAGGTTAGTGTCTAATGATTAATATTACCATCAGAACATTTTTTTTTACATTCTGGCATGAGTTATTCCTTTTCATTTATTTATTTATTTATTTTTTTTTTTACTCACCTTCACCCCCCCCTCCTCAACAAAGCATATTGCCACTCGGACATTACGAGCCACTAATTGGGATCATGCCTAGGAAAGATTAACAAGATGTTAGTTTATATTACATTTAATCTTCTGCATATCAGTACAGTTAGGGAATCAGGAAGCAGTTAGTAGGAAGGGAATTCCAAAGTCTAGTTGTTTAAGGGAAGAAGCTATTTGAGTAGAAAGCTTTCTGGCATTTAAGAACCTCAACAGTGAAGGGGGTGCGATTTTGTTGCTAAGCGGGTTTGTCAAGAATATGTACAGTGAAGGATCACAAGCGCAAGGAGTAGCACATTCCATTAAAATACTTGTAAGACATGAACAGCGATGCAATACTGTGGCCAGGGGTTGCAGCCTAGTTGACATCCTTTATTGTTTTGTTAAAAAGTCACCATCTATTAAGGCAAAAAAGACACTTGAGGATAAGGATTAATGATATAGATAAATTGTTAGTTGATGAATATTATGAAAGGATTGAAAATTATGAATTTTTTATTTTTACTTTAGAATCATCACTTATCAAGGCCTGAAGGCCACTCGAGGATAAGGGTTAATGAATGTAAGATGGTAGTGTAGTAATTGTTAATGGTGTAAATAGAGTAAAATTTGATTATTTATGGGGACGGCTTAACAGGAACTTGTTTACATTGGATTTGAAGGCTACCATGTTGTATTCAATCGGGAAGTAAGACAGCAGAACAGTGTTCTACAGGCGGGCAGTTCTGAGAAATAAGCTCTATTCATGGAATCTGCATTTAGATTTAGGCACAGAGAGAGTGGGGAGGAATCGTTTATAGTGGTTGTTGCTAGTTGAGTTATTTTCTGTGAAAGTTTGGCAACATTTGTCTCTCAGGCTTTTATACATAGACTTTAACCTAATATATTTGTGACCAGGTCTTTATTCCCTTTTTTTTTTCTCAAATCTATCCTTCTCTCTTTCTCCTATGTTTTTCTTAGCCTTTCCCTGCCAACTGATCCTGCTACCTCAATTGCTCTATGTCTACAAGCATAAGAATTGTCATCCATTCTTTCAAAGCGTTCAAATAAAGTTTCCAAATTTCTGCGCACATCTTCCTATACTATCCACATTTAATCGGCCGATGGAAATCTGATGAGTAAGATTTTATGCTGTAAGAGCATAAAATATCAAAGAACATAAGCAACATAACGTGGTTGGCATTTCTTGTTTTAACTTGTACATTGTTACACCAACAAAATGAGAAATGAAAACATGCTAACTTCAGCTGACACATCACCACTACAACTTCTAACAGATGAAAAGACTGTGGGTATCAAAGAACCTCCTAAAACCCTAGTCTCAATAATAAGGTAAAGGTGCATTCTGTATGTAGTTATTTACTATAATCCACCTATGCAAATTCAAATATTTATCACTTAGCAGATTTGCTAATTCTAAATGTTCATTTAAGAAAGTTGGCTATACATACAAGATACACACACACTGACAGCATATTATATATATATATATATATATATATATATAAAGCTGAACGTCTGTGTGTGTGTCTGGTCACGAATAGGCTCCTATATGGTTGACTATTATAGAAAACTAATCACATATAATGATAGAAGATGTATCGAGACACAGGAATGGGTATGTTTGATCTGTCATAATGATGATTCATTAAAGTTGTGGGGTCTGCGTACGGCCTGGTTCACAAAGTATGGAAATAAAAAATGTAAAAATTAAAAAAAAAACGCTTACAAGTGTTTTTGATATAGATGTACATAATACTTTGATAAGTATGTTTTAACTTAAATAGGGATGGTATAATAAAATTGTGGGGTCTGCGTTCGCGCCTGGTCTCATTAGAATGAAAATAGGCACAAACTTTAATAAAGACTTTTCATATTTATCTGCGTAAGTATACTTTGATAATTATGTTTCGGTTTGAAGAAATATGGTATAATAAAATTATTGGGTGTTCGTTCGCACCTGACCTCCATAGAATGGAAATATGTCACAAAGTTTAACAAGGTTTTTTAATATAGATCCACAGAATATTGTGATAAGTGTTTCAGTGTGAACAAGTATGGTATAATAAATTATGGGGTTTATCTATTTTATTTTTACTTTCATCATATTTTGCTTTGGTTTTGATATCCCCAAATTCGAAGCTATCTCTTTACAACCCTTCCTTTTCATAACCTATCATACTTTCATAAATCAGAGTCCATTTTCTGTAGGCTGTTTTTTAACCCAGTCAACGACAGGTACTTTTGCTAGTATATATATATATTCAGCTGTACAGATTTAGTTTTTGTTTTGTTTGCAGATTTTTAAAACTTTTACAGAAAAGGAAATAAAACTATAGTTGTAAGAGAGACAACTCTATTTATACTCTTGAATTAAAAATATGAGTTAGTACCCTTGCTGCTTTTTAGATTTTAGTAATCTTCTAAAAATTATTCTTATCAGATCGTCTATGCTAGACTAAGCAATTTTTTAAATAAATCGTCGTGAGGTACATTATTATATTGCTAATAACATGCTATAACAATAACAAATGAAAATTTGCAAGTGAGAAACAAATTTTGATTTGTCAGTGAAAAAAGTGTATTTGGCGCAACTCGTATATAACTTACCTCAACATTGAAGTTTCCACCTCACAGCTTCTTGGACTTCAATGACTTAGAGCAATAAATTAAACGTTTTTTTATAAAAAAAAAAAAAATGTTCACTTATCAGAATTGAAATGTTTATCAGTTGAAGTGGACTTGCCAATTCAAAATATTTATCTTACAAATAATTTATCTACTTATCATAGTATTGAGTACTAGATGTTCTTTGTTTTTTTTTTTTTGTATATAGATTCAAATTGGTCTCTTTAGGTTATAGTTTCGTATGTATGTTAAAAAATTATAATCACACATGCGCGCACACATATATATATGCACATACACTTATATAAAAGAGATGCTGTGTATGTGAGAGTTCCTTACTCATAGGTTCTGAAACGGCTAAACCTATCTTTTGTAAATTTCACACAAAGCTAATTCATGTCTTGAAATGTTCTTAGATATGTTTTTTTCAGAAATTCATCCGATAAATATAAAGAATCCGATCTTAAAAATAGTCTTTTCTTTCTTATAGATAACAAAAAGAATTTTAGCCAAGGGAAATAATAAAATCTCAGTAAATCCTTTATTCTTTAAAAAAAAAAAAACAAAAAAAAAACAGATTTGTCATCTGGAGATATAGCTCAGTGGTAGAGCATTCGACTACAGATCGAATGATCCCCTGTTCAAATGCGGGTGCACCTCACCATTTTATTTTAATTTTTTCTTATTAACAAGTTCAATTTATGATAAAAGAAGAGGTTCCATTTAAAATCGCCACAAATCATTTCTTCGTTTGCATATTTTGAAATTAAACAATTATCAGAAGTGACTTTTCCAGAGAATTCATTGTCAGGTCCAAATATCATCTGACGTGATATTGTAAACAAACACAAACGGAATTTGATGAACGACATTATCATTATTATTTTTAAAAATATTTTTTGTGAATTAGTACATCAGGCAAATTATTCCTCATAATATATAATAATCAATAGAAGATTCTATAATACATATGCAATCTGCATAACTTAAAATATCATGTTTAAACGTATTGTATGACTGGGCAACTAGCTAGTATATGTGTATATATATATATATATATATATATATATATATAAGTGGAAATTCTGAGTTAAATTATGTAGAATTGCAACAAAAGTTTTTGTTTGACAAAGGAGTATCTCCTCCGAATCAAAGTCGCAGAGCAGCACTAGAGGCCTCAAATTATTAGATTTTTTACGAGTCATTCTTTTATGGGTTTTTAGCTGGTTAGAATTGTTTTTAAGCGGTCAAAAATGGGTAAGAATTGAAAAAAAAAAAGAAAAGGTAAACATTTTGTACATTCATCTTAGTTTACTTTTTAATCGATTTAGATGCATGTCACGTTGGTACAGTGGTAACGTCACCAACTTTGAATGCTACAGTTTCGATTCTAGCTGATGGCACCTAAATACTTTTTTTTTTTACTTTTGAAATCGTGATTATAATAATATATACGAAATCTGGACGAATTAAAATATCATATTTAAGCCTATTTTACGCCCTGACAAAGACCCTGCCCTCATTACATATATATATATATATATATATAAGTGAACGTATGTGTGTGTGTGTGTGTCGGTGTACATATTCCTACGCAATAATTCTGTCAATTTTCAGTCTACAGACTTGAAATTTGAAATACAGGGTACTGAGATTTGGGAAAATCTTTGCAATCTGTTTTCGGCCAGAAATTTGGCTGTTAAGGTGTCAAAGTTCAACGATTTGACCTTTGAGAACTCTACTAAACTCTTCCGCCAATTTTGGGTCTAAACACTTGAAATTTTAGATATAGGTTCCTTGGACATGGATCTAACTTAATAACTTCATTTGAGCCCAAAATAATAAATATTAAGGGGGTCATAATAGGGTCAAAGTTAAAAAAATTGACCTCTTTTTTTTTGCTCAACATACATGTCCAAACACCTGGGCAACGTCGGGCTGAAATATATATGTATATATATATATATATATATATATATATATACACTCTTCAGAATAAAATTATCTATCAACTGGTATGGAAACCTGTGATTATAAGTTGTACAAGATATTACTGGCAGTAATATTCTATGTGGACATCAAAATCCTATAGGATAAGGAGTTATATTTCAGATGTATTCTTTGTCTGACATAGAATAATAAAAATCTTTTGATTTGAAATTCAAACATTTCACTTCATAAATTTTTAAATTCATTGAATGACTAACATTTGAGATTATATATATATATATATATATATATATATATTATATATATATATATATATATAACATTTGATATATATATATATAAAATCAAAGTTGGTTTTCTGAAAGGCTTTTTCTTCCACAAAGCACAAGTTAAATCATTCTTCAGTTTTAATTTTTTTAATCCATTTTAATTGTTCTAATTACCGAGTTAATTGCGTATTGCAACTTAGTGACACATCTATCAAATCTATCATTTTCACCCTCTCTCACAGTATTTTATTTAACTTCTCTCCATTTCTAATTTACATGGTATCTGTTCCTTTGTTAATAGTCGAAGGTGATAAACAAAAGATAAACAAATGCAAAGTTAGATGGTCAGAAATACAATTGACCAGCACCTGTCCAACTTCGTCTTGAACTGACCCATTGTTTGTGCGGTGACACCCCCAAGCGGCAGTCATATTCCAGGGAGCTGATATGCGAATGGAAAATACTTTTCGTCGATTTAGCCAAAACCTCCTATGAAATAGCTTCAGGTTGTGTTCTCTCTGTCCACATTCGGGTGCCGGGGTGAAAAGAAGATACAGAGGGAGATCGTAATGGCCATGAAGGAGGTTATAGATCAAAATTAGTTCACCCCTCAACGAAAAAAAGGTTCAGCCGCCATGTCACCCTATCTGTTCTAGTTTTTAAGTTTTTTCCCCCCTCTTGACAAGGTTAGGCTTCTCCATTCGTTGCCCTAACAATGTCCAATCACTCGCATCTTGATTCATTAATCCGAAATGTCCCAGGTCTTCAGCCATGAATGAGACGTACTTCTATTTAACCCATAGCTTGAAAGTGAGAGGAGGAAAATATAAGGAGCAGAAAGAGAGTAGTTTAGAAATTTTGCCTTTATCTTTTCATATATGCACATAAAATGTTTATGCTGAAAAGATGGCTTTGCTGTAAAAGTACAGCAATTAGTTTGGGTAGATTAATATTAAGATTAATTTTAATTAAATCAACAAAATTATCCTCTGTTAGTAATGTCTGTTGCTTTAATCAGATTTCTAGTTGATTGACAATTAAACCGGACATTTACTTCACGAATATGAAACGCAATTCACTTTTATCGTTTGAATTAAGTTTTGTCTTCTGACAATGCGTGACGATTTTAAGGTCAATGCACTGTTATGGATTAATAAAATTATGACAAACGTCATATGCATGCGTGTTTTAAGACTAATTCCATGAGCAAAGTTTCTTTCCAAGAACTACCCCTCTGTGAAGCATAATACTGCAGGACTGTGATTAGCAACAAATCAACCTCTTCTCAAAAATCGAAAGTAAATCTTGAGAGAGTGGACTTCCTAGGATTAAACAGAATCACACCTCATCCCCGAAAGAATCAGGGATGGCTCTAATGGTTACATTTATAAGGTTCAGAATGCAAAGGAGATAGTGGTCGTTTTCAAGTCTAATGTAAACAAGTTCGTGTTAAACCGTCCTTTTAAATAATCAAGTCCTACCAAAGTTCCACAGTTTACTGATCATCACAGTGTTGTCTCACCGGACACCTGCCACTCATTAACCCTTATTCTCAAATGGAACAAAATTATAAAATAGAAATATCAAAGAGATTATATACGAAGACAGTTTTGATTTAATTATGTTTTATTGTGGGAACTTTTGAGGGTTTTTTTTTTTATTTTATTACATGAGGCAGAGTTAATTAAATTCTTGTAAAGAATTTTTTTGGAAGGGAAAGTATGTAACATAGTGCATATGAACACGTGGGAAAATATCAGCAGCAGCGAAGAATAGCTGACTTGAGAAGAGATTAGCAGTAGCCGTAAAAAGCACATATGGAAATCAGGAAGTGTGCGTGGAGGGGGGGGGAGAAAAATGCACGATATGGTCGGAGAAGTTAAGTATGGGTCTAAGAAAATGGACGTGTAAAGTTGAGGATGAGAATGGGCTGGCTAGGGCCAGCATGCAGTCAGAGGAAGGAGAAACACGAACCTGGTTAGATGGACATGAGGCTGCAAGAGACTTTAAGTGGGGTCCAGACGGGAGAGTAACAGTAATAAATGCTTTTATTAAAAAATAAAAAATGCTAACCAGGATTTATTAATTTTTGTTTGTTTGTTCCTTTTCGACGGTGCCAGACAGCGTGGGGGTCCGAGAGAAATGTAAATTGTAACGAACACGGTTTGAGCATAACGACAATGTTACATAAGTTGATATTGTAACCGAGCCACAAACACCCCTTATCTTTCCTCAGTTTGGCTCCCCTCAATCTAATACATTTCAACAATTTTGCACACAGCTCACTAACTCCATATCGCGAGCGTCCACACTCTGCTACAAAGAGTGATGGTAAATCCTGGGAGGTTAAACTTCTTAGGATTAAACAGAACCAGCTGTGAAAGAAGCAGGGAATGCTCTAATGGTCACACTTGATTTAGAATATATATCATGTGAAAGAGAGATGGTCGTTTTGTAATGACCAGATTTTTCGGAAAGAAAGGAAGAAAAAGAGAAGGAAAAAGAGAAAAAGAAAAATGAAAAAGGAGAGAGGAAAAAAAGAAAGGAAAAGAAAAAAGATAGAGAAAAAGAGAAAAAAATGAGAAAAAAAAGGAAAGGAGAATAAAGGAGGAAAAGAAAAGGGGGGGGAAAGAACAGGAGAAATGTCAGAGCACATTCCTTTAAAATACTTGTAAAACAGTAACGCTGCAGCAATAGGACAAGAGTTGGAGCTTTGTTGATAGTGCAGAACGTGTGACATTTTTTTTTTTCTAATGCATTTCAGTTTTAAAGTAAATTCGGAAAGAAAAAAAAAACTTGATAAAAATTAATCACCAAGAAATTAATCAAGAAAGGAAAACCAAAAAAAGGAAAATGCAAAAAAAAAAAAAAAATAATAAATAAATAAATAAAGTAAAATAAAATAAATAAAAAGTAAAAGTAAAATGAATTTAAAAAAAATAAAGATCTGTTTTTTTGAAGGGTGGGAAGAATCTATATCAAATTAAAGCGACAATTTAAAAGAAAAAAGTAAAAAAAATAAAGAGAAATAAAATAAATCAATCAGTGTGGATCATTGTAATAAACACGACTGGCAAATATTTGCTGAAGGTTTGCTCAAATGTTAGACACACAGAAATTGTTTATTCTTTGAGGTTTTATTATTTTTATTAAAAACAAAATAAAAGAAACCTAAAATAAAGTATTAAAAAAAAAACTGGAAAAATCCTTTAAGTAGAATGTTATAAAGATGGCTGACAAAATCATGAGCGAATCAAATGTTCTACAATATTTACAAATTACGTTTCTGAATTTTTGACATGACGATCGATTATTACTGTTATTTGGATTCTTCAAACTACTTTTCTCAACTTGCGTGTTATTTTCACCTTTCGTTTGATGTAACCTCTGGCCATCTTCAGACATACCTTGTCGAACTTGGGAATCTACAGGGAATTTAAAGTATTTAGTAAAATTCAGCTGTAAAAGTTACTCTTCTGGAGGTGGAAGGTTCAATCCTCTGTGCGGGCAACAATCAAAATACAATTATGAATTACTTAGGACTTCTACCCAGTCATGGCTGACGGAACGAAAGCATGCTACCTCCGTGGATTATTCTGTTTTCTAAATGATAAAATTCAGGGTTTAATCTTTCTGGATTGCCCGAGTGTTTGGAGATGTATGCTGAGCAAAAAAACAAAAACAAAAAAAACGGTCAATTTTTTTAACTTTGCCCCTATTATGACCCCTTAAAATTTATCGTTTTCGGCTCAAATACAGTTATTAAGTTAAATCCATGTCCAAGGAACCAAATCTAAAATTTCAAGTTTTTAGACCCAAAATTGTCGGAGGAGTTTGGTAGAGTTCTCAAAGGACAAATCGTTGAAATTTGACTCCTTAACAGTCAAATTTCTGGCCGAAAACCGATCACAAAGTTTTTCCCAAATCTCAGTACCCTGTATATCAAATTTCGAGTCTGTAGACTAAAAATTAACAGAGTTATTGCGTAGGGAATTGTACACAGACAGACACACAGACACGTTCACTGCTATAGATATATAGATTTCAAATGTTTAGATCAAAAATTGTCTGAGTAATTTCGTAGAGACAGCAGAGGTAAATTTTTTTAAAACTTTGACCCCAATTTTGACTCCTTAACATTCATTGTTTTGGTTTAAAATCAAAATAAAATGTTTGACCCATGTCCAAGTTACTTACATCTAAAATGTGTTTAGATTCCAAATTGGCGGAGGAGTTTGGTATAATCTGCAATGGTCAACTTTTTTAACTTTGAACCACCAGGAACGCCTCCACATAGTCTGTTTCTAAAACTTGGAGCACCAATAATGTTACTTCGCAATCTTGATCCACCAAAACTCTGCAATGGCACAAGGCTCACCATAAAGAATATGCACATGTCAAAAAAAAAATCAGCAGCAGTTGTAAGATAGCTGGTTTGCAAAAATAATAGCAGCAGCAACTATTAAAGCACGTATGCAAATTAGCAAGTATGCACGAGTTTGTGTCACAAAAAAAGAGGAGAAAAATACTCAAAGTGGTCGATGAAGAAGCAATTTTACAAGCAAGATGGACGTGTGAATTGAGGACGAGAAAGCACTGGCTGGGGCTGCATAAAATGGCGAGAGGACAGACTTTTAAAAAGCACATGCGTGTGCGAAAAGGCTATAATATAAATTTCACCTGTCTGATTAAATGTATGTATGTATGTCTGCCTAAAACTTTCGACAGAGGTGACGGATTTTCACAAGATTGGTATCGTTTTGAAGCTGGACTCTTCAGACAACAATATCGAAAAATTGGCTTAAAACATTAATTCCTTCACCTTCAACTGGGCACTTTCCTACAGAGAGGGGTACTTTTTTCGCCCATATTTTCGAAAGTCATCCCCTTTTTTTGATTGACTACCTTTAATTTAAACTTTTGCCACTTCCGATTTGGCGATGGACGCAATGGCAAAGACATCACTTTTTTTTTTTTTCACATTCTTTTCCTTTTTTGTGGTACGGGCTCGAGCCTGCCTGCCTGCCTACTACCACTTTTTTTTTTTTTTAATCAACACACACCTCCAAACACCTAGGCTCGTTAGAAATATAATGGAATGCGTTGTATTTCATTTGCACTTAAAAAAAAATGTTGAGTCGATTCTTTCCTATTCCATTGTTTGTTCATGCAAAGTTGGAGCATCCCATCATAACATTAAAGTTTGCAGGTTTTTTTTTTTGTTATCCATATATATTATTGGAATGGAACAGTATGGATTTGCTGCACTGTTTTATTTGGAAGCATTCCCATCGTAATATGTTCCACAGAGAGAAAGTATTTGTAAAGAAGCTCTGTCCATAGAAATTCCACCTGACACTAATAACAGAAAAAAAAAAAGATGAAAAATCCAAAGACAACTATGATAAAAAGTAAAGGATCATTAGTGAACAACTAATTAAAAGTGACTAAATACATTTCATTAAAAGATGCAAAATCACATATGAGGATAATTACTTTTCTTTCAGTTTCATCTTTAGGATCATGAAGTGTATTTTATTATTTACTAGCGGGGTGTACCCAGCGTTGCCCGGGTGTTTGAAGGTGTGTGTGTGTGCTCGGGTGGAGGGGGGGGGGGATGTAATCAAAACATAAGAATAAGCGAAATAAAGATTTTTAAATATTAAATTATTAAATATTTTATATAAAAAATGTTAAAACTTTAAAAAATCGAAAAAAAACTAACGTAAGGCAAACGAACGATGTTAAATGTAAAAATCCGAAAAACAAAAACAAAAAAAAACACGAATGTGATAGAAAAAAACCAGAAAAATGAGCGTTAAAACTTAACCAAAAAAAACATAGAACGTGAAAAATGGCTTAAATAACCCTGTTTCAATATTAAAATTTAAAAAATCGAAAAAAAAAAGAAAAAAAGAAAAAAAAAGAAAAAAAAAGACACCTCACACCACGATTCGAACTTACAACCTTTAGATAAGGACGTTAACCTCTAAGCAAGTGAGCTAAGACGACGTTGACGAAATTGGGTCAGTTTTTTTAATATTTAAACTAAATCATGTTCCGACGTCATTTGAGCATGCGTAGAAGCGAACTTGCTAGGAGAGGACGGTTTTTGCTACACCCTCCCTGTAGAAAACTGATGATTTTAGGGTGAAGGAATTAATGTTTTTGGCCAATTTTTCGATATCGGGCAAAGGTTCGAGCTTTAAAATGATACCTATGTGGCGAAAATCCGTGGACTGTGTCAAAAGTTCTTGTGAGACACACATACACACACACACACACATTTTGCCTTTTATATATATAGACTAGCGAAGAGTACCCGGCGTTGCCCGGGTGTTACGAGGTGTGTGGTTTTGGGTAAATCAAAACTCCGGGGGGGGGGGGTAAAAAAATGTTTTGGTAGGTTAGTATGAGGATCGAACCCGAACCCGAACCTGAACCCTTGAGGCAAAGTTGTAAATTAAAGTGTGAAAAAAAAAAAAAAAAAGAGTGCAACGTTAACCATTGGGCCCCCGCGAGATGCTAACGGAAACACATATGAATTTATTTAATTACTTAAATTAGCAGGTGCACGTTTTAATGACTTAATGAGGTCAACTTTTGACTGCTGGGTAGCATTTCATTTAGTGCGGGAACGCTTTTATTTTTTTTGTTGGGGGTTGGGGGAAACAGCTCCACTTGTCCAAATTGAATAGCAATTGTCTTCTGATATAAGGAAATAATATTTCCACATTGATCAAGGCTGATTGCTTTCGAACATTTCCTGCGATCGAGACCGGAAAAATAACGCAAGAATTAGTGTCGCTTTTATTATAGGAAAAGGCCTAACCCACATGCGGTGAGCGAAAGCTGTTGAATATTTATCTTTCCGAAGTCGAGCAAATTAAATAGATAGGCGAGCTCCGTTGTTAACTCGGAGATATGATTTATATGTGATATAAAAAGTTTTAAGTTGTGAACCGACTGACCGCTTCTCTGAAAAAAGCCTTTTGTAGACATACAGAAAAAGCGAACACACATACACACATTTTCGCTTTTATATTTATAGATGACATAAATCAATGAACAAAACAAAAAAAAACATTTCGAGAATTTTATTTGTTCAAGATTTACTGTCTTAGTTCAATTCTACCCAAATGTTGAAGGATTTGTTTTTTTCTGGTATATACTATACTAAACCCTTTTTTAATGGCATTACCTATGCAAATACGAGTCAAATAAAAGCAGTGATTATATATACTCTATTTCTTGCGATTAATGGTGGCCATGTGGGTTTATTCTTTGCCAATCGAGTCAGAGATGGCTTTGTTGCTGGTTCGAATCTCCCAACCGGCGGTAATCATGACACCTTGCACTGATGATTCCCGAAAGAATGAAACACTAGTGTCTGTAGGTATTAAAATAATTATAGTAATATATATAAATATATCTCCTATAATTTTTTTTTTTTGGGGGGGGGGTATTGATATTCATATTAAAACCCCTTTTTTCTATTTATTTAAAAAAAAAAAAAAATACAACTTTGTTAGGAGTCGTGGAATTGTATTCCCCTGCAAAAGATCTGGCTAATTTGCATATTCTTTTAAACATTCATTTTAATTAATTCCTTATTAGTTTTTTCGTGTTTTTTATGGAATGATCATCTTCCGTTAACAGTTACGTTTAATTATATTCATGCAGATATTCTACACGATTTTTGCTTGCGTAATATTTGCGTAAAAAGTTTGCAGTAAACACAAAACTCTTTCCACATATATTTATGTATACGTATATATTTTTTGTTTAAAAAATTTTGCCTACCAAACTCCTAGTTTTTGGTCTGCAGACATGAAACTTCATATACAAGGTATTTGAATTCATATGAAACTATATATTTAGGTTTTAGTCTGGGAAAATCGGTACAAAAATGTGAAAATTAAAAAAAAAAGAAAAAAAAAAAAAAAAAAAAGAAATTTGCCAGATGAAGGTCGAACACGACATTACGAATATGCATGCATAACGTAATAGCTATTGGTTCATGTTTTACTTTTCAGTCTTGCAGCAAACATGTCTTCATAGCTCAGCCATTAACATCAGAGGCAAAAATAAATTGTAAGGTAAACGTTTGGCTTTGATTCCTAATAGTGGCGCACAAGTCATTTATTTTTAACGTTAAATCTTTACTATATATTGAGTCCAATAAAATATGATAATAAATACGAAACCTGCATTAATCAAAATATATTTAAGCATATTTTACGACTGGGCAAGGCCGGGCGCTCTGCTAGTATAGGTTTTGTATTGTAATGTCAATAAGTATCAATAATCGAAATAATCCGATGAAAAATGGCAATTTTGACCAAAGTTAACATCTTACACAACCTAACATCACACGTGCATTTAAGAAGTTTTATTACCACACAAGTCGAAAGGCACAACATATAAAATCAACAGTAGGTTCATGATATGATAGGGGCACGTTCAAGATGAAGGTTTCTGTTTAGAGCACAATTGAAGCATGATATTTGACTTTTTCATTTTAAACTTTAATTAGGGCCATTATATAAAAATAATTTTATAAAAATAGCAGAAGGTTTTCTATAGTGCAATGTAAACTACAATGAATTGTGGATCAAGTCATTGTGCCGAAGGAATGTGAAGCTTCCTCCCGGTACACCGTGGTGGGTCCCTAACCAGAGCAGGCAATCAATCAATTTGATTGAAAAATGGGTGATTTCACCGATTTCGAGGACAATAAAATATGGGAGGATGAAACATTCATTGTTCATCATTCAATTCCAGGAAACGCTGGATCTGCTATATATCTTCAGGGAGGTCAAAATTCTTTATTTTCTCTTGTAGGATCTCATTCGAAGTTCTGCTCCATTTTTCAAACTTTGAACAATGGTAGCAATATAATAAAACCTTTTGTGCAACTGTCCAGGGTTGGTTTTTTAGGCCTCTTCTGTTTCGTTTTGTTGTAGTTGCACATGATGGTTTGGGGCCAGAATCTAATTCACGATCTGTTGGCTGATCCAAGTGGACCTCTGTCACGGTAGTACCATTATCTGCGGTAAGAGGGTTCACACCTTCAAATACCTTTTCTCGTCTGGTGTGTGAACGAGTTAAGGGACCCTTTTTATCCTGGGTGGCGATCAGCCAGTATGGATTATTTTTGGTATTCATTTTCATTTAATTTCCTCATCGTCAGCGGCTTCTGAATTAATATTCAAAGCTGCCCTCTATAAATAGAGGGGTTTCCCCAATCCGCAACCTGAGGACACTCTGTATGTCTTGAGGATACAGGACAAGTAAAAGATGAGAACTCTCTACCTCTGATTGGTATAGCTTCAATTATCAAAGGTAGATGAAAACATACTATTTCATAAATGATTTTATCCAATTATTTGTCCATGTTTAAAAAAAAAATGTATTTTTACTCTATTTCTTCGATTTTAACATTTACTTGATCAATATCATTTTAGTAATAGAGATGGGAGGGAATAGTCATCTAACTAAATGTACTCTTACTTTCCCAATTAACAGAGGGGAGGGGAGTGAGCATTGTATAGAGCACAGTTTTCGAAAATCAATATTTCATTATTTATTAAATTTGTTCAGTAATACTTCATTATTATTATTATTTTTTTTTTTTTTAAGTAGGATTGTTTTATTTAAAAGCTGAAACTAAAAGCTAATTCATTTGTGCTGAAACAGAAAAAATAAAATTTTCTGCGAAACTGCATTTCCGGTATTTTTTAACTTCACTGTCATTTCTTTTGTTCTGTAATAATTTCATTATTTCTTGACTGAATTTCTTTAAACTGCATTTAATATTATTACCGTTATTATTATTACTACCTAAAACGAAATACAACTTGGAATAAGTGAAACTTATTTTTTTATTAGATATTTGAATGACAGCTGTTAAAAAACATTTTTCCTTAAAATCAATTTATATTGCGTGGCATCCAATGTCAGTGATTGATTGTTTTCACCAATTTTTGTGTATATATAAGAGAAAAATTAAAACTAATTCAAAATTTACAATAAAAATTATTATTCAACAAAATACTCCTGAAAACAATTTTTAAAGTCCTTATCCCGCAAAGTTTCAAAGAATGCTATTCTTCTCATCAGAGGATAAAAAAAAATTGTGCAAATTATAATTGTAGTTGGGATAGAATTTTCTGGTTGAGGCATTAGATAGAACTACAATTTATGATAGTTATAAATTGCAAAATGGTCATGCCCATCAGGAAACGTGTGATGTAAACAAAAATATAAGAAATGTGAAAAAGAATGTTATTTCTCGGTTTGTTTTTGTTCTTTTCCACATTTCCTATACTCTCATAGCATCCTAAGTATTTAAAGTTGAATACTTTTAAGTTGTAATGTAGAAACATTAGAGTTTATTAAGACAGCCTGTTCCTCATATTAATACACATTACCACCTTTACTAAAGAGCCTTTCACTCTCCATAGATGAAGGTGGTGCGCTTAAATATTTTAAAGCCACTTTACTCATCAGTGGTAAGGTCTCCTATGTCTTCTTCCACCACTGAAATGGATCATCACCTCTTGTGCGTAGTTGTAAAGCTACTATTCCTTTTGAGTTTAGATTGTGATTCTTGTATTTTTGTTGTAGTTGTAGTTTCCGGATTTAACTCAACTTCAAATAAACCTACAGTAACAAACCAAAACAGAGCAGGTAGAAGCTAATTCATCAAACAGGCTTGAAAGAGATAATTTTACTTTTACTTTGATCTTCTTGACCCTCAACAGAGCTTAAAGAAGTGTGTTGATTCTGCTTCATTATCAGTAGAAAGTAGACGTAGAATCTAATTAATAGTGTCATGCTTTGGAAATTTCAATTTGAATCTGAGAAAGTAGACAATGTTTTATCATTTAGATAGGATGAAAATCTTGTTTCCATCAATTCATTGAATTGTTTAACGGTCGTAAGGATTCTACTGGTCAGAATTAGATTGGACAGTTTTTGAAAAAAATAACATCAAAGCTAAATTTTATGTATTATCATCAATATGGTTGAAGTTCTGTGACTTACTTCTTTGGTGATTTCTTCAAATGGACAATTTTTGACCAAGTCCCCACTGGTAAGTTGTTATGGTAGGAATCTTATCAACAGCATACATTACAAGAGCTTTTCGTTGTTCTAAATTTCTTTTTAGCATATAATATGTTGAATTTCAACGTGTGGTCATATATTTAATGAGTTTATGTTTTTCCAAATAAAGCCCACCCTATATTTCAGTTAATTTGCTAATTGACAGTGATTAAAGTGAAAGACTATATTTCTGCTAGTTGTAATGATTGTCTTAGCCTGTTGGGAAAATAATTAGTTATTTATTGAAAGTTGCAATGAATGTATGAAGCATGCTTATGATTCTAAACCACATTCCCTAACACCATCAACCATATTTGTTACTGAATCCGACAAGACTAAGAAAACTTTGAAGATTTTATACTCATCCAGAACATTGTGCAATTCTTCACTTATTCTCGCACCTGTGTGTGTGCGCATCAGGGAATAGAACAATTCCAAGCACAGCTCTGTACTATTCAAAGTCATTTGAAAGCCTATGACCTGTCAAACTCAGAAAGGGCACATTATGTGTGGCAATGTGCCCTTTCTGAGTTTGACATGTATCAGCTGTCCAAATGTGTGTAGTCGAATAAATGCTGTTAATTTCATCAAAAGAGGAGTGGATTTTTGTTTTTACTTTTGTAAATATATTGAGAATTATTTTTTCAGTGAAGTACTCTTTTGAAGTAATACTGTAATTTGGACAAAGTTTTGCAATAAGCCATTTAAATCCAATGTCAGATGTTACGGAATATGGTTGAATATCAACAGCAATCTTTTCTCTTGTCAGATAATAGAACTTTCTTTTTGGCCAATATTGATTCTATAGTAGTTTGGTGTTTTGCTGTAATTTTGTAGTTGCTGCCGTCTGTTCCTGAATATTTATTGTGCTTCCTTTTCTTAGATGCAACTTTTGCTTCTTCTAGATGAACCTTTCTAAGATAGTTTAACATATTAGTCATTGTAAAAGTTTTTGCTGATTTGCCATCCTTGGATGTGATGATTTGACATAACTTGCAGGCAGCTGTATTCTTATTCTTGGAATTGCCCTCAAAATACTTTCAGCAAAAACTGGTTGCCATAATGATTGAAGATTGTTAATTTAAGGTGGTTTTCATTGAGTTAATTTTTTTACATATTTAAATTACTTATGTCTGACATCTAATTACTAGGACTATGACAACAGAATATTCTTTTCATTGTTTTGACTCCCGAGCATATACTAGACATGGTTAATCAACTGAGAACCACATCAATATATATAAAAGCAGATAAGATATCAATGGATACACACTCGAGAGTCAAAACAATGAAAAGAACATGCTGTTGTCCTAGCCCTACTAATTAGTAATTTATCTCAATAAGATATACATTATCTAAACTAGAAAAATAAAAATATATACAAGGCGCCTTCAATAAGTTTTCAGACTTGTTTTGTACACGCATTTAAAATTATCGAAGACTTTTGGAAATTAAGTATGTTATTGCTATACTTATGAGATGACTGACCAGTATTTATGATTTCAGACTCAAATGAACAGTAGAAGCACCTTATCCTATCTTGACAGAGTTCAAAATAGACTTCATAGCCTAATGGGGGGGGATGCCCTTTTTCTCTTCCCTGCAACCTCTTTCTCATAGAAGAGACGATGTGAGCCTGTCTGTTTTATCGTTATTTTCATGGCAAGTGCTCGTCTGAGGTCCAATCCATGATCCCCCCCCCATCCTGACTTTCACAAAAAACATTCGTCTAGCTGAAATTACTATCAATAATTCCGCCCACTCTTTATCTGTGCTTAAACATAAACGTAGATTCCATGAACAAAGCTTTTCTTAGAACTGCACGCCTGTGGAACTCTTCCATTTTCCTGCTTTCCATCCGACTACTTATATAATCCAATTTTCCGCTACTAACAATTACTATATTTTCTCATTGACTCATTAACCCTTATTCTTGAGTGGCTTCTGGGCCTTGAAAAATGTTGACTCCTTTGTAGAAAAAAAAAAAAATAAATAAATAATATATGTATATATTGTGATTATAATCGAAATCTGAAAACTCGGAACTTTTCAGGGTATTGGAATTAGTATCAGAAAAAGTTATACCTATTTTCCGATGTCCACAAAACTATTCTTTTGATTTTTCTTCTTTTTTTTTTTATTTGATTTTGTTTAAAGCAAAATTTTCCACTACTGGTAGAAATGATAAAAATATTTATTGATTTTAAATCACCAGTAAAACTAAAATATGCAAATCACCCCACACAAGTGTATTTTTAAGTGTGAGGAAATATTTGCACATTTAACATATGTTTTTATGGTAATCGGCAAAAATTACAATTCTATAATTAAGTATTTAAAGATTTATAAAGAATCGGAATCATGAATTTAGTTTGGAATCGGTAATTGTATCGGAATATTGAAATCGTCCCATCACTAATATATAGACACACGCATGTGTACACACTTTTTTTTTTTTTTTTACAGAATTGTAGCAATCCAAGGAATGTAGAAAATGTCTTCCTAAAACAAATCGATATTGATCCAACTATCCGCTTTCATTACCGTCAGGATTGACAGATCAACTTTGACCTTCTTCAGGTCAAACACTGCATGCAAAGTTTAGTTGGAATCTATTCAGTAGTTTTCTAAATTCTAAATTGGACAAACAGAGGGACAGAAACTATTTTATTTCTATGCTTTTCTTTTTAATGAGTAATACTCTCAACCAATCCTTCAACTTTAAGATTGATCACACTTTGCATGTAGAAGGGAGGGGGTAGTTATCAACCGAATTGATATTATCATAGACTACTCTCCTCCCCCAGCATAAGCAGCAGAAGATACCTACGCCAAGTCCAATTTCTATCCAATCTATCATTTATGTACGAATACAATTAGAAAAGGAATGAATTTACAATATCCTCCCTAAGCTATGATTAAGTTTAAAAAGTCATCAATTTTTTTGTTTATCGTTTCTTTGCCCCAAGTAAAGATTTTCTACTATTTGGGACCAAAAATTACAGAGATACTATTTAGGGAGTTGAGCAGCAACAATCACACTTGTTAGCATAGTTAAAGAAGTAGGGACCCGAAAGGGAATTCCAAAGTTTGGCAGTTTGGAGGAAGAAACTTTCCGGCATCTAGAGATCTCTACAGTAAAAGGGGTGGAATTTTGCTGCTTGTTGGGTTAGTCGGAGATATTTACGCCAAGAACGTACAAGTGCCTTGAGTTAATCAGAGCACATTCCATTAAGTCTGAGATAAGTTTGACAGTAAATTGTTTGCACTACAAAAATATTACAATATATATTGTGTTTCAGTATCAAATAACCCCGGAAATATTTTACTTTTGTTGAATAAATGAGTCACTCTTTATGCAGATTAAAACCGACCTCACGATAAAGGTTAATGAAAGGGATATATTATCAGTTGAATAAACTTATTGTCAAAAATTAATTCATGCCTTCGAGCCAAGACTCATCCTCATATTCCGTTTAACGTCCGTCTTACAAAAGTTTACAGGTGTTGGACGGCTTAAAGAAATTTACTTCCAAACTAAAATATCTCTGCTCAGGTTTTTTGTTTCTTTCTCTCGGGTCCAGTTTTATCTCTTCCTTCCATTATTTTCATTGATTTCAGCTGTGGATTGGACCTATAGGAATTCTCATTCATTCTTTTTAATGGAATCATACCATCAGTTATTTTGTTTTTTCTTACGGCATATCAAACCTTTTTAAATTATTTAATGCCAAATTTAGTCATTTTGAAAAAGGTTTTATAATTTAAGTTCTTTATATCTTCAAATATTTATTCATAGTGTTTGGTTTGGTTGTTTTGTAAAGGAAAATTGTTGTATTTTTCGTTGATTTTGCAGAATTCGATGGAACTTTGTAAAGGAAAATTAAAAAAATAAAAAAAAAACAAAAAAAAACAATAACATCAATGTTTGCTGCATCTTAGGTCAGAAAACCAATATCTTCAGACAGCCCAATCTGGTAGAACCAACAAATAAGAGTATATAAGTAGAAATAAAAATAAACTATTAAAATAAAGCAATATACTAAAGTATATTCAGAGTTTGTTTTGTTTACGGCATATCAGCCCTTTTCAAGTTATTTAATGCCGAATCCAATCATTTTGAAAAAAAAAAAAAAAAAAAAAATATTTTATATTTCAAGTTCTTTATATCTTCAAATATTTATTTATTGTGTTTGGTTTGGTTGTTTTGTAGAGGAAAATCGTTCTTTTTGACTATTCAGAACATGATAACTTTTGCAAAGAGAAATGGTTGGGGGGAAACAATATCATTATGGGGCAGGAAGTTAATATCTTCAGACAACCTGACCTGGTGCCACTAGACACTTGATTATGTATTAAAAAAAAAATTAATACTTTCCAATAATTGGAAAGAGTGGATTCATTTATTTATTAACTAGCAGAGGGCACCCGCCCTTGCTCAGTTATAAAATATGTTTAAATATATTTTAATTCATGCAAATTTGTATTTACTATTACAGAGCCAATTATCTAGTTAATATTATATTGTACCTAATATACAGTACCGATTTCAAAAGTTGAAAAAAAAAAAAAAAAGACTTGGGTGCCATCAGCTAGAATTGAAATCAAAACATTTCGTGCTCCAGTTGCATTCTTTACTGTTTGAGTTTTCCTAAGATAAGAAACATGTAAAATTAAACAACTTCAAGCTATGAATGAATTTACACATGCACAAAAGTAATGGAAACATGTCGGCAAGTTGAAATGAACAGTTTGCATTTCAACTTGCCGATACATTTCTGTACGCGTTATTCATCCATACGAAATAGGATTTTACTTGTTATAAACCATCTTCGGTGTATGGATTACTATTTTCTGTTAACTTTGGTGTTGTGTGACCATTAGTTTAAGAGTTTATCGGTTAAATAGTTACATATAGATACACACACATACATATGTTTTATTTATATAGACTAGCTTTATTTGCCCGACATTGTCTGGGAGTAATTACTTTTATTTCATTATTTCTTTTTTATTTTTTAAATTATGCTCTTTGTATGTCTTTACGAAATTATTTTAAAAGTTCAATTTAATTATTACGGTATCGTTTGGTCTTAAAATTATTAATTGACTTGAACCAAACTGTTATAAGCTGTGTGTAAATCGTTTCTTCCAAAAACCATAAATCTTTCAATTAAATCTACTGAGTATTTCAAAGATAGTTTAAACGACTTTCTATTCCACATTTTAAAAGCTTTTAAATTCCTTTCAAATTTCAAAGGGTCACTAAATATTTCATCGTTTTTTTTTTTTTTTGTTTTTTTTTAAGAATATTAACTTATTAAAATCGCTTACTTGTTTATGTAGGAACAGAAAGGTATTCTGGTGAATTCAACATCATAATTCAATTATTTTTTTTTTAATAGTTTTAAAATTTCGTTAATTTTATGTTATTACATTTTGGATTTCAATAAATATTCAATCATCATCATCATTCGATCTAACGCCCATTTTATGTGCTGGCATGTATTGGATGGTTTTAAAAAATTCATGTCCAAACTAACGTATCTCTGGTTATTGCATTACTGAATATAATTTTCTAGTTTGCACTTTTCATATGCTTGCGAAATTATATACACCTGACAATTTTTTTGTCATTCTCCAAATCAACACAGACGAATTTTGTCAACATACAAGTTTTATTTACAATTTTCTATTGATCTTTGACAAGAGAGACGGAACAGAACAACTACGTTTAGCGGTAAAGGTGTGTGTGTGTGTGTGTGTGTGTGTGTGTGTGTGTGTGTGTGTGTGTGTGTGTGTGTGTGGCAAGCGACAGCGGACTTTACAACTCAGGCTTTCCTCTCTTTTAACTTTCTTTTGTTTATGCTATCCGTGTCTTATAAAGTCATAAACCGACATTTCAGAACTGTAAATATTTAAAATATTTAATTGTTCTTTATTTTGCATTATGCAATTTTAACTCCCCAAACTGGAATGCAAGCCTTTCTTTGTTTTTGGTGATAATTACAATTCAAATCATTTTTATGGGACACAAGAATGTTGATCATCTAAAATGTGCGAGTGTACACACCTCCAATTTCATCAGCGTCGCCTTGGTTCAATATTCAACATGACCAGGTCTTCAGTTTTGCTCTTTCTCAAATCCACCCTTGTTTTGTTCAAACTTTTTCTTCCTAATCTATATATAAAGTAGTAGCGTTCGTGTGTGTGTGTGTGTGTGTGTGTGTGTGTGTACACAACTCTCCTACAGCCCACACCACTGGACCGATCATGACCAAACCTAGCATGATGTTCTCTTACCTAGGGATGGTGCACACCATTTTCAAGGTCAAGGTCATATTGTGTGACTTTTCATAAACTCCCCCACCTAGAGATGGTGGCGAACCCCAACTCGGTGTGCACCATCCTTATGTGGGGGGAATTTATGAAGAACTGCACCAAATATGACTTTAACCTTTGCCCTTAAAGAATTTAACATTACGTTTAACACCAGGCAATGCCACATGAATCTGTTAGTAATTAAAAAAATAATAATAATAAAAAATAATAATAATTCAATGTTTAATCATCAAAGTTACATTGATACGAAATATACAAATACACACACATGAAGTTATCTCACTGTTATTACAAGGGTCGTTCCAAAAGTAAAGCCTCCTATTTTTTTTACTCAAAAAGTTGAAAAGCGACGACAACAGGAGTGATACTATGAAAACGAGTGACCTTTTGTGCTTCAGAATTTATTCTACAGGCACCACAATTCTCAATGCACTTTTGCCAGGAATTCAATGATGCATCTCTGCTTCTGACAAACACCTTGACAGGGGTTACTTTTTTAGAGTTTCATACTATCAATATTTGCAACAGAAATATGAAACTTTCAGGTCATGAATGCATAAGTTCAGTCATCTTAATACACTTTGCAATCCCCTCTGATCCATTCGGGCGGAATAAAATAGGAGGCACTACTTTTGGAATGTCTTTCATAATATTGTTGCTAGTCTCAATCTTTTCTGCAAATACTATTATGGCATGTGTTCCTCAGAATTGCCGGATCTATTTCCTGCTTCCTTTATTCCAGCTCGTTTGACTTGTTGATCTAGTGGTCAACATCAATTCTGTTTTATTACGTCATTGTAATACAGCTTCCTATTCCAATAGCTTCTTTCTAAGGACTTCAATGTTGTGTAACTCTTCCTGCTCATTGTTTTCCTACCAACAGCCTTGGTATTATCAAGACAAAGATCAATAGGCATCTATCTTTGCAATAATCAGCTTTCTTACATCCTTACAGCTCCTTACATCAAGCAGCTTCATGTTTTGTCTCGAGCGATTTTCATAAAAAAAAAAGAGATTAGCAAAATTACCATGATGTTAGAAATGTTTGTTTCTTTGTGTCACATTTTCTAAACGCTTAAAAACGGTATTGTTGATTAAGCCAAGAAAGCTCATTAGTTAATTAATGCTCGGATGTTGACGAGGGGAGATGTCATTCGTATTATTCACTTGGTTCACACTGCCATTTTTACAATATGTCCGACGTTGTACTCTCTGGCCTTCAGGGAATTTCGAACTGTAATAAGTGCAAACTCAAACTTTGCTGGAAATGGAGATGAAATTTTTTTTTTAAATGTCGTCACTAATGTCAACCCTTTTATTGTCTCGTTTATTCTACCCTTGTGTGAACAACTGACCTCATTTTATAGAAAGTGGCATATATGCCACTCTGCAAATCTCTCCTTTCACATATCTCTTATATAAAAGCCAAGTACGGCCAAGGATGGAATACTGTTGCCATATCTGGGCAGGAGCTGCCAAAAATAGCCTATCATGCCTTGACAGAGTACAAAATAGACTTCGTGGTTTAGTGGGGGATGCCCTTTTCTCTACCCTGCAACCCCTCTCCCACAGAAGAGACGTTGCGAGCCTATCCTTGTTTTATCGTTATTTTCATGGCAGGTGCTCGTCTGAACTCCAATCCCTGGTCCCCCCTCGCCAAACTTTCACGAAAAATACCCGTCTAGCTGAATCCACTGTGAAAAATTTCCCCCACTCTATATCTGTGCCTCAATCAAAACGCGGATTTCATGAGCAAAGCTTCTTTCTTAGAACTGCACGCCTGTGGAACTCTGTTCCGTCTGCCTGGTTCCCTCCGGACTACAACTTGGATGTCTTCAAGTCTAATGTTAACAAATTCCTAATGAACACTTCATAAAATGTTAACACATTCCTAATTAAACACTTCATAAAATCTCCTCACTAACGTGATGTACTTGCAATAACCCTTATCCCTGAGTGGCTTCCGGGCCTTGATAAGTGGTGATCACTGTGTAAAAAAAAAAAAAAAAAAAAAGTTCGAGGCTCTCATGCACAACACGGGCGATCTCATGTTGCTTACAATGGGGGTGGGCAGGATCTGCTCATTACAGACTGAAATCTATACCTCATCCATTCATGATTTCGAATTCCATGCTTTTTTTGATATTTTATTTTATTTTTATTTATTGAATTTATTCTCATGCAAAACACATTGTCACTGAGATGTAAGGGTCTACTGCGAAGCAGACGACACCACAATCTATGCCAACACATCAAAGACCAGCAATGACCAAGATCTTTTCAATTCTTCTGATCTTGAGAACATGGTACAATGGAGAAAAAGGTGGCTGGTTAATTTGAATACATCAAAAACCAAGCTTCTCTCCTTTCATCATAATCGCTTTGACTCATCATACACCAACTGAAATGGCTCTCGTCTTGAGCTGATCTTCACTTCTGATCTGAAATGGAACACTCTTGTTAAGATCGCCAGAAAAATGGTCAGATTACTCTATATAAATATATCTATAAATGGTCAGATTACTCTATCTCACTGCTGATGCAATTCTCTATCTGTATAAGAGCCAGGTACATCCTAAAATGAAGTACAGTTGCAAAATCTGAGCAGGAGCTGCTCAGCACACCCTATCCATCCTTGGTAGAGTCTAAAACCGGCTTCAAAATCTAGTAAGTGATAGATACCCTTTTCTGTTCCCTGCAATTTCTTTCCCACAAGAGATGCTGTAAGCCTGTCTTTGCTCTTTCTTTATTTTTATGGCAAATGGTCGACTGAACTTAAATCTATGGCCTCCCCCTTTAAAAATTTTTACAAAAAAAAAAAAAAAAAAAAAAAAAAAACACTCGACTAGCTACAACCACTATCACCAATTTACCCACTCTCTGCATCTAAATCTACATGCAGATTCCATGAACAAAGCTTCTTTTGCAGAACTACCCATCTGTGGAATTCTGTTCCACTTGCATACAGCATGGTGGCCCTCAAATCCAATGTAAACAAGTTCTTGTTGAGCCGTCCCCATAAATAATCAAATTCTATCCAATTTACACCATTAACGATTATTACACTATCACTTTACACTCATTAACCTTTATGCCTCGATAAGTGGTGACTCAAGTAAAAAAAGAAATTATAGGGACATCTTAAGTGGAGAGTTATGCAGTAAGATTTTTGTTTATATTACATTTAAATTTATGCATGTCTGTAAAGTCGGAAAAACAAGGAACAGAGGAGATAAAAAAATTACAAAAAAAAAAAAAAAAAAGCAATTCAAGGAAAAAAGTTTTAGAACAAAGTTTTCCAGCCTCTGGAGATCTCTGCAGTGAAGAGGCAGGATTTTGCTGCATGTCAGATTTGTTGAAGGTATTTACATTGAGGAGGCACAAGTACGAGTTTGTCAAAACACATTCTATTGAAGTACTTGTAAAACAAGGACAAAGATGTCATGATGGGACAGGGGATGAAGCTTGGCAGACTGTGTGGAACCTATTAGATGAAAGACTGTTGCACCCTGTCTGAGAGAGAGGGAGACTAGTGGTCGGTGCATCAGTCCAAATGCGATAATATTCTATGCATTAGAGAATGATAGCTTTGTAGAGATAAATAATACTGGCAATTGAGCAGTTTTCTAGATGAATCCCACTTTCTTTGCAGTAGACTTGGCAGCGTCTTCTATGTATTTGTTCCAGATAATGTTACCTATGAATTGAGTTTGAATGCTGAACACTCAGGTAGGCTGCTAGATATTAGTCAGGGCAAGTAGTGGCTGAAAAGGTTTCTTATATTTGTTAAAGAAAGGAGCTTAGCTTTTGTAGCATTAAACGTAACCATGTTTAGCCTAATTCTATTACAGACTAGTCATTTTCTAAGGATTCAGCCATTTCATTGCATAGGTGTGCATTTGTTTTTCCTTTCTTAAGTATAGAGCATGGTGTCATCTTGGACATAACTGCATCAGCGAGATTGTCTAAGGAAACTATTTGAAATCAATATGTCATCATTCAGTGCATGTTTGGTGCAGATAACAATGAACGACCGAGAACTTTGTTGTAGAATCAGAAATGGCAGAAAAAAATAATACAAGATTGACTGCCGAAGGACAAAATCTTTATTGTAAAAACGTTTTATAAAACTCACAAGAATGAAACATGCTAATGACTTCAAGAACAGTTTTAATTTTTCATGTATATATAATAATGTATTAGCTATAAAGTTTATTATTTGAACTAAAAATGTTTTCACTCAAAGAAAGATTAGATCTGGACAATATAAGTAGATGTGTTATATAGCGTGTCAACATCTAATGTTTATGGGTTTCAAATATCCCTCTTTTTGTGTACATGTATGTGTGTGTGTGTGAAGCGTCTATCTTGTGCAATGTGTGTGCGTGTGTTTCACATATAATAAAACAGTTCATTAACATCAGTGTAAGGCACAAGCAAAGAACATGCATCTCTCCATTGTGTCTTCATCTCTTCTCATTCAAGTTCACCCCCTCCTCTGAACAACAATAGCTTATACATTCGTTTGACTTCCAATCGGAGCTGCAAGACATAAGTTCTACATGATGCTAAAGTCTAATATTTCTCAGCTTCAAAACGCAGAGACGATATCTTCTGTGCTCTTGTCCGACTTTCCCCTCTTAATCAAGTCTAAACTCGAACTGTATGTGCTCCCTTCAAAACTATCTTATTATGTCATTTACACGTAGCATTAAGATCGCCTGATTCCATCACTAAATCATGTTGATTGTTTATGTTCTAAATATTTTTATTTGTAAACTAGCAGGCCACCCAGCGTTGCCCTGTCGTAAAATATGCATTAATATTACATTTAAATTAATGCAGAATTCTTACCTCTACAATTATATAAATGTAACTTTGTGTGTGAGAGTTCGTTCTTTATAGACTCCAAAGCGGCTGAACAGATTTTATTTAAAATTTACAGAACTTTAGTGTATAAGTTTGGGAGTGATCTTAGTTAAGTTTTGTCTCAGAATACCCCTGATAAATACTGATAATCATTTTCAATTTTTACCCGTTAGCAGCCCTTTTTCGGAATGAAAACCAATTCACATGTCTGAATACTCTATATACCAAATTTTAAGTCTAGAGATCAAATATTCATTGAGTATATAGGTTGAGAAGTGTCCTCACACACACATTTTCACTTTTATAGATATATAGAAATACCTAATTCGTTTTGATACATATTTTCTAGCATTCTATTTTCCAAACATCAAAATAATCATTCAGATTATTTGGCATCCCCCGCCAGTGTTCGAGATAACAGATGTGTATAGAACAGTAACCTTTGATGGTATGGCCACATTAAATAAACAGAAAAAAGGGATCTTGGCCCAAAGGCCAAGATCAAAGTGTTTTGTGTTGAATTTTTATTGTATTTTTAACCTGAATAAAAAAAAAAAAATTTAATATCTCAAAGTGTAGTACCTGTTCTGATGCTACACTTCACTTTTTTCACTTTACTTTTTTGGTCTCGGTTAGTGGAAGAGAAATCCTTCATGACGGATACATTTTTATTTTTGTTGCTAACCAGAGTGCCCTTGTGTCTAGCCGTCGTGGGGAAGCAAGTAAATAAATAATAAAAAAAGTTCTTGATTTTCGGGCCAGGATCAAAATAACCTGAATAAAAAAAATGTGATAGTTCAAAGTGTAGTATCTGTTCTGATGCTGCGCTTGAGTTAATTTTTCCTTGGTCAATGGAGGGGAAACCCTCTCTACTGAGATAAGTATTATTTTTGGCTACTGCAAGAGTGCCTCTTTTTGGGGAGCTGGTTTTCCCCTACATTAAAAACGACCTTGTGTCACATTTTGCTTTCGTGGGGAAGCAAATAAATGGCAACAGAAAAAAGGATTTTTGATATGAATATCAATACAAAAAAAAAATTATAGGAGTATAGATTTGTTTTACACATGAGTACCTATTTATTTATATGAGTACCTATTTACTATAGTAATGAGTAAAACTACAGAAAAAAATGTCAACAAGTTGAAATAAAAATTTTGCATTTCAACTTGCCAGCATATGGTATGCGCTATTCATCCATCCAAACAAAGATTTTACTTGTTATAAACCATAATTGGTGTACGATTACTATTTCCTGTTTTCAGTGTTGTGTGATCAGTAATTTAAATTTATCGGTTAAATATTTACACACAGACACGCATACCTACATCTATCATCACACACACACACACACATATTTAAAAACTATACATATAATTCCAAAGACGAACCAGCGGTTTCATTGCATTGGAACCGCCTTCTGTGGCTGATAAACCCCAATACAAATCATCAGCGTCTGATTGAAGGAGTAAAAACAAAACGGAAAAATGAACATCGGTTAACAGGCGGTGTCTTTACTCTAATGTCTTTATTGCCGACAGAAGACTGTTCCAATACAATGAAAGTGCTGGTTCGTCTTTTGAAATATGTATGTATAGTTTTTAAATAAATATTTTAGCTCTCACATTCACGATCTTTTCATCGCATTCTGATACCCTATATATGTGTGTGTGTGTATATATATATATATATATATATATATATATATATATAAGCGACGCTCTTTGTGTAAACAAATCGAGCGGAGGTATTTCGGACGATATCAAAACATCGTTAAACTCACTACTCGTTCAAGCAGCCGCCAATAGCGTAATGGTTAGAAGCCTTGACTGCCGTATAAACGGTCGGGTTTCAATCCTGGCTTGAGGTAGTTGCCTGTCTAGCCGCACTGATGAGCTGTAAAACAGCGAAACAGTACTGTATGTGGATGACTATATATATATATATATATATATATATATATATATATATATATATATAATTAAATTCAGAGTAAATATTAAATCGAGAAAACAAAGATCGTGTGTTCGAGACCAGTAGCAAAGATGTTAACTGACAGTTGTTTAATCGAAAAGGCATCTAATGTGAATTAATCACTTAATTTCTTTTAAATGTCTTATAATTGGGTCGTTAAGCAGAAACAAACTTTTCAATGGCGTCCTTGAATTTGTGACTTTGAAATCCAGAAAATAATCCCATTCCATTTTTTTTTAAAAATTAAATTAAATCCAATCTCCAGCTCCACTTAACTAAATCAAAGTATGTGATAATTGGAGAAAATTTTATCAACAAACCAAAACTGTTGTAATTATGTTAGACTAGCAGGACCTGTGGAAATTCCACAGTGGATTCTTTCATATGTAATATATTGATGTTGGCATTCTGTGGATGTTCAGTGTAAATGGAGACGCTCTGATATTATTGTAGGTCTTTTGTTAAACTGCAAATATATTTATCTAAGCTAGCAGAGACGCTCGGCATAGCCCGACTGTAAAATACGCTTACATATGATATTTAAATTTATACAGATTTTGTATATATTATTATAGAGTCAATTTTCTATCGATTCTGATATATTATAAAGTTATGATTTCAAAAATAAAAAATATATTCATATGATTTGGGTGCATCAGCAATAATCCAAAACCGAAACCAAAACTTGTGAATAATTCTTGGTAAAATTAAAAATTACAAGAAATGGAAGGTCATAACAATTAAACGACAGTCACTCAGAAGAAAAAAGATGTCAGCGTGACACACAAAATAACACACGCTATCGTATTAATATATAGCTTTTCAACAGAACGGCTGTGGCATACTAAAGGCTCTGATTGGTCGAGAAAGACCATGTAGACAAATATAGATAAATATAGATAGATAATCGAAACAAGTAAAATCGAAACAAATATAAAAACTAGGTTTTGAAGTCAAATGAATGCAATATAGGACATAATTTTGTAAAAAATTACAGTGCAAATAAAAATTTTACTCACTTGGAAACAAAAATGGTGCTAGTCCATAACTTATCCCTCACTAATAAAACAAAGAAAATCTTTATGATGGAAAAAATGTGACGTGGCCATTACATTTTACTTTAGTAATCCATAAAAATAAAACTGGAAATAAAAAAAATCTGGGTCGGCATTTTTTCTTTTTTTGCGAAACGTTTTTATTGCCGTTATTTTCGGCACCACTAAAAAAGTATCTCGCTGCCACCTGTCCATTTTAGCCTGGCACGCATTTGTCTTTCTTCCGTTTGCATGCTGGGCACAGCCAGCCCATTCTCTTCCTTGACTTTATATGACTATTTTCTTCGACATCGACTTTCTCGCCGAGCACGTGGTGCATTTTTCTTTTATTCCTTCTTGTGCATACTTCCTAATTTGCATATGCGCTTTTTTTTTGGCTACCACTGCTGCTAATCTCTTCACAAGCCAGCCATCCTCTTCTGCCGCTGATACTTTCCCACGCACTCATATGCACTATGTTATAAAAATATTGTCCACCAAAAACTATGTAAATTGATCAAATAATTTTATTTTATAAAAAAAAAATTGTTAAATGATTAATGGGAAGTTGTAGCCATTACGTGATGTACAAGACTGATATGAAACTTTTTTCTGAAGAGCGTTTTAAAAAGGGAATCAACAATTGATGAATTTGAGTTTTTCCAATGCCTCTGTACCTTGCAAATTTGAATTATCTGGAATCATCTCCCATGTTCTTCAACCTATTTGCAAAATTATCTGGAATCATCTCCCATGTTCTTCAACCTATTTGCAAAATGGTGTCGAGAAGATGGTCATTTAGTCATAAAATCTTACTTTCTTTTTTCCTTTGTTTTTTCATGAATTAAAACAATTTAACGATCTTGGATTCAATTAACAACAAAGCAAAACCTTTCAGTTTAATCGTTTTATTCGGACTCTTCAGACTACTTTTTATCTTTAATATTATTTTCACAACATTTCGGTTGATGTAATCTCCGAACTTCTTCAGGTGTATCTTGTTAAATGCAGGAATCTGCACAGAATTTTGAATGGAATCGTTCATTTAATCAACAGGAGATAAAATGCTCTCATTCTATCAGCCATGACTAAATAGAAGTTCTAAGTAATTCACAAGTGTATTTTTGTGTTGCCTGCACTGAGAATTGAACCTTCATTCTCTAAGAATGTAACTTTTACAACTGAATTTTATCAAGTACTTTATCCACTGTAGATAAGTACCGATTACTTTTTAGTGCGTTGCAATGACCAAGGGTTCATTGGGTACCTGGATAATAGAAGAAATATAAAGACGTGTTATTCACACGTAGTGAAGATACACAAAGTAACACTGCATGTACTGCAACTTTAAATGAATTATGATCCTCTACACTGCACCAATTTGCAGACAATTTTAGTATGAATTTTAGCATCTTTAAGCCATTTTTGTTTCTAAATGTAAATATCTATATAAGTAGTAGTGTTCGTGCGTGTACAATTCTCTTACAGCCTACATCACGGGACCAATCATGACCAAACCTGACATAATGATGCCCCCCCCACCTAGGAATTGTACACACCATTTTTCAAGGTTACGGTCAAGGTCATAGGCTATGTATATATACTTTTCAACAGCCAACACTACTGGAATCATCATGACGAAACCGGACATGGTGGTCCCTGACCTAGAGATCGTCCACACCATTCTCTAAGGTTAAAGGTTAAGGTCTGGACTTTTCTGTATGCTCGGGTACCCGCTTTGAAGTAGGTACCCAAGTATACAGAAAAGTCCTGTATGCGAAGGGGGGGGTCTTTGCTAGTATATATATATATATATATATATATATATATATATATATATATATATGCACACTGGGCTGGTCAAATGTTCTGTTTCACATTTGTATCTTTGGTTTAAGTTGTATTGATTTACTTTTTATATAATAAAGAAAATAAAAATCATAAAATGCATGCAATATGGTCTTCAAGAAGTATATTTATGCAACATGACCTGCATCAGCATTAACGATACCGCTCAGCTGAGGTCTGAACCCCTGACAAACTTTACGGATGTACTCCTTCCTCATTGAGGATCGCATGCAGTTCTTGGCAGCCTTACTGTGATGCCACTTGCACGCCTTGTTCGCAATATGTGTCCAGATGCTGTAGTCCAACGGATTCAAATTTGGTGATTGTGGGGGCCAAAATCCTTCAACCAAAAACTGATGTTTTCCTTCAACCAGTCCTGAACGATTTTGGCGGTGTCCCATCTTGTTGGAAGACAATGTGACTTTTTGACGAGCCTCTTGATCTTAGGAAACAGTTTATTGTCACGGGCGGTAAGCTGGTATCCAGTGGGGAACCGCACTGAAGGTATTTTCTCCCCATTTGAAGAAACAACTCCAAACATTATAACTGACGCCGGATGTTTTGTCGTGGGCACATTACCCACTTCAGAGACATTTTGACCGAAGGACACTACTTTATCGTTCTGTTTATTCATGACAAGACCAACGATGAAGGTGTTTTCATCCGAAAAAAATGATATTTCGGTTTCCATGGCTTTTGATGTTGTTGAGAAGCTTTTTACTGCATTCAAGGCGCTTCTTTCTTATCCCAACCGTCTACAAAGGTTTTATTTTCAAGCTCTTTCCATTTTCTACTTTAACATCCCTTCCAACAGCGGACACTGAGATCCCCTTCATATTAGTGAGATGTGTCATTTTAAGAGTTGGATTATTCTCAAACGACTTTTTGATCATTAGGGTCTTCCTTGCGGGGGAGATCCTTGATGGCTGCTCCATTGGCTATACAGCATGCAACTATGCACTGTCATATGACTCGCATTAATGAGCTTCGCAATGTCTTATTTTATGGGACGTATACAGTAGAGCAACAATTTAAATTTTTTTTTGCTTCCATTTTGATTGCGATATCAAATAACTGTACAGTAAATTCTAATATCACTTTATTAAAGCACAAACTTTTATCTGTAACGCAGAAACAAAAATTAGATATAAAAATATTAACTTAAACACAAAGTGTAACAGGACTTTTAACCAGCCCGATTATATATAAGTTAGGATAAAGAATAAAGTTGTATTAGGAAATGTATTACATTATCAAGTCAATAAGATCTACAGAAAGGGGAATAAGGAAGAAATCTTTTTAGGCCATGGCATTTCGAAGCTAAACGTTTCTCAGAATATAAGAAAAAGCCGGCATTAAAAAGACAACACTGACTGAAAACATTCAAATTAGAAATGGAAACATAATTTTAGCATCTATTTTTTTCTGCCTTTTTTTATCCCCGTTATATCACTTCCCATAAATTTTTTTTCCAATTCTAATCTTAAAAATTTTTCCATTTTTAACCTAGATGTTTTCAAAGTCGAGGTTGTCTTTTTATCTTTACATTTGTATAATGGCGTTTTTCTCTTCTGACGGAAAGCATTTAGCTTTGAAATGCCATGGCTTAAAGAGGTTTCTCCTTTACTCCTATTTCTGTAACTCTTATTGACTTGATAATGCAATAAAGTTCCTATATAACTTTCCTCTTTATCTTTTTAACTTGTTCTATTATTTGCTTCTCGTAACCGGATAGAGCCTTTTTTTATCTAGAAAGGTTTACTTTACCATTGAAAATTCATTTTTCAGCATAATTTTATTATGTATATATTACTACCCACTTTATTTCTATCTATATATTATCTTTTATAATTAATGGTTTCAATATGGTGCTAACTTCTAAACTAGGTCTGCTTAGTAATTGATCGCCACCCTTCATATGCATCGTTTCCTTGAGTACTCTCCAGCCTTCTTTCTCTGTCTAGAATCACAAACACAAATCACACAAACACACAATCGCTACATGTTTCAGTTTATGTAATAATCATCATCATACCATATGAATCTGAAAATTCTATTGTTAGCATTAGTTTCCCTGATATTTTCTAGTCAGAATTCTTTCTCGAAAGATATTGGCGATTACGAGAGGGAACACGTGAAAGTTGCCAACATCCTAAGTGAAAGTGATTTTTGTGGAACGAACTGGATTTGAACTTGGGTCATCCATGTCGTTAACAACTAGACAACAGTCACCTCTCTATGTAATGCTGAAATACAATATTGTAAACGAGTTATGTATGATAGATTGAAAGTGCTTTTTGTAATCTACAGAGAGTAAAAATTAGGGATTCATACCTCCTCCCTCAACAGTACAAATGTGTAAAAAGGATTTGAATTCGGCATAACAGATTCTCTCATCTGAAAGTCGAGGATTTCAACAGGGAAGCTCACAAAAGCAATTTTGCAAATGGCTTCCTTATAGAATGTGTTCGAAAGAAGTCCACTAAAGAATATGTCATAATAAGTAGTGCAAAGTAGATATTTGCTTTATAAGTTATTTTTGACATCTCGTCAAAAAAATATCAGCCATAACATTTCGGGAGGAGGGGGCAGGTGCATTCTACAATTACCTTTAGATTGAAGTAATTCCGTTTTCCAAGAGGCCACACTTTGGAAGTCATCCTCGTTAGTGGCAGCAAAAGAAAATGTCATTTAATGTTTCTAGTTAATTAATTAAAAGCCCATCATCAAAAATGAATTAATGTCAAAAACAATTTTTTTTTTTTTGTCGTTGTTGTTAATATCTCATTATGCGACTTTCAAAAGCTGCATCTATATCAGAGACAGGATATGTTGTCAGATCAAAGAGCAGAATCATACGAATGTACACAATTATTCGCTACATGTTTGTAAAGGCTTACCATATTTGGATTCATCTGACTACTGTTCCCATCTTGAGTGTCATTTTCATAATGTTTCGGTTGATGTAACCTCCGACCTTCCTCAGGTGTATCTTTTTGAACTCGAGAATGTTCCTGTCAAACTTGAGAATTTGGACGGAATTTCGAATGGAACCCTTTATTTACTTCACGGGGTAGCATGCTTTTGTTTAATCCCCACAAGAACCATGGCACAGTGGTTAGAGTACTTGGAAAAATCAATTGTAAAAAGTGATGTTCTCCTGAAGGTTGAAGGTTCAATTCTCAGTGTGGACGACCAAAAAATATAATTGCGAATTACTTAGGACCTTTATCCAGTCATTGCTGATGGAACAAGGGCGAGTTATCCTCATGAAATAAGAGTTCTGTTCGAAATTTTGTCCAAATTCCTGAGTTGAGCAGAAACTTTCCCGAGTTCGACAAGATATGCCTGAAGAAGGTCGGAGGTAACATCAACCGAAACGTTGTAAAAATGGTACTCAAGATAAAAACAGTAAGAATCAAAAACATGTTGGTCAGTTGAAATGAACATTTCGGATTTCAACTTGCCGATATATGTCTGTACGCGTTATTTATCAACACAAGCAAAGATTTTACCTTCCATAAGAAAGCCATCCTTAGTATATAATTACTATTTCCTGTTAATTCCAGTGTTAGGCGACCAGTAGTTTACCTGTTAAATATTTACATACACACACCTATTCTTTTATTTATATAGATTAGAGTGCTTGTCAATTAAAAAAAAAATTTAAAAAATAGGACAACCACCACTTAATGAAAAAAAAAGTTGATACTTTTTATTTTGAACATTTTTCGTAAGTTTTTTGTTAATACTTAATAATTCGTACATAAAAACAACCTTAGTAAATATGCTTATCCTCTTTCAAATGAAATTGCATTAAATATTTTTAATTGAATTCTTTTTTTCATTTCATTTTATTTTATTTATTACTTATTTGTCCATTTTTTAATTTTCATTTTAATTAGACAATTTTGTTTTGTGTTTGTAAAGTAAGGAGGGTCGGTTAAAAAAAATGTACACATCAAGAAAATCCTAGAATCAGACTTATTATATTTTTAGTTGTGGGCCAGGCTGTGAGCAGATGTTGCCAAGGCAAAAGAAAGAAATCCAGTTCATAAAGTGGCCAATCAACCGAGATCTGCGTCTTGTATGTTTGGTCGGTGACAGAGGGAGGGAGCAAAAGATTTTTTGAAAGAAAACTCGGTCGGTTAGAACGGAAAAAAATGATGTGAGATCTAATAAGACAGGATGAAATGGACCAGAAAAAAACGAAATTAATGGAAAAAAAAAAAAAAAAAATGAATTACCTTCAAAAATGGAAAAAAAAAAAAAATCCGCAAATAAAAATCTGTAAAATCATAGGATTCAAATAAAATTGAGTGGACATGGAATCAGTAAAAGAAACTTCTTGCAAAGTTTGCTATTAAAACTGTGTTTACTATTGGTATTTATTTGCTTCCTCACGAAAGCAAAATGTGACACAAGGTCGTTTTTAATGTAAGGTAAAACTACCTCCCCAAAAAGGGGCACACTGGCAGTAGGTAAACGTAACAATTACCTTAGTATAGAAGGGTTTCCCCTACATTGACAAATTACAAAGGACAAATTAACTCAAATGTAACAACAGAACAGATACTACACTCTGGTCTCAGCCCGAAATGTACAACAGATTAAGGTACAATAAAACATAACCACTGGCTGCTGCTGATGATTCACTATTCAGACCATTTAGATGCGTTATTCAAGAAACCTGATTACCATTGTCATCTTCAAGCAATCTGGGCCCATCAGACCAATGTGGTATTATTTAAGATAAAAAAATGAAAAAGGATTTAATCAGAATCTTGTAACTTTCAGTGAACAATTATTTTTTTGTTTATAAGAAAAATGACCACTGGTTTTTCTTTTTTTTTTTTTTTTCTTTTGTTATTGATTGTCTGTCAAATTGAAGGTGCAGTTGATTTCAAATTTACCCTGACGCTAAGATGGTGAAGACATAGATCAATCCATTGTGAGAAGAGAACTCAGCACGAAGTCGAAGTGACATACAGCCAGCCGAAATAAACAGTGTCGCCTTACAAACTTAGGGTCATGCATGTTGTGTGTTCTGATTATCTGAGCAGTATAAAAGTGCAGCCACCAGGACTTAGGGTTAGTGCATATTTTCTTGCCCGTGTGTATGACCAGAACCCGCCCACCAATTAGACAACGTTAATCACCGTTTTACCGTCGGAGTAACGTTATACTACTTGTTTAAAAATAAATGTTATTCTTAAAAAAACTAAAAATGAAAATACTTCTCCAAACTTTCAATTTAATTATACAAATGGACTAATTTCGTGATGAACCCATTTAATAAGAACATGTAGTTACAAATTCCTTTTCGTTTGCTGTATTGTCTTCATTTATTCAAATTCTCGTTAAATGCAAAAGATTTCGGGGGAAAAAAAAATTCTCTGAAAAAGAGATGACGCAAAAAAAATGTTTTGTTTTTTTAACGTCCAAAATTATTAAAATACATTATGAAAATACGAAGTTCAGTTTTTTGAACTTGTGATACCGGTTTTGCAACATTTGTGTCTATACCCCTGTCACTTGTGAAATTTGACTTATGACACCAACCTCTAACAGCGTTACGTCATCAGACTTAAATAGCATCTATAATCCTTCTCCGCCTTTAGACTAATAATTCAATTCAAAACTCAAAATCATAACTACAATGCATCTGTATATTGATGAGCACCGCCTTCGTTCAAGTACAGCAACAAAAGTATCTGTCTCAAGCCGTTCAGTTGCAGACAACATTTTTTGGTTATTTATGCGGAGAACGACCCGTTTTTCTATGGATGTTGAGCTGGCATATTCCGGCAGCTTACGTAAACGTCCGAAATATGTCGAGAGCTGATCAAAATTTCAAATGTTAGATAAAAAGAAAACACCATGAAAGAAAACTTTCATTGTATAGTAATTTCAAAGAAAAATAGAAATACAATTTCTTTTAAATTAAAAAAAAAAAAAAAAATCAACTTATAGTAAGTTTCATGAATATTTTTGATAAAATAATGTGTAGCAATAAATAGAAACATTTTTTTTGTTTTTGTTTTATATTTGTAAGAAATGTTACTTTTTTTCATTTTTTTGGTGGGGGAGGGGTTAGAAACATTTTATGAAAAATGTTTTTTCTTCAACTACTTAGTTTTTGTTTTTTTCTTTCAAGGTTAGGTAATAAATTTTTTTTTTTTTTTTTTTTTTTTAAGTTTTCGGCTATCTGCGGATGCTTTACAGAAAACTTGTAGGAATTTTTTCCAATCAGTCACGGTGTGTTATGAACCGCTGACACTCACTGTAAATTTCGAACAGTTGCAATGTCGTGGAATCACTTCTTCCAATTTATTGTCGTCTGCTGCATTGCCTGAGCGTTTCACCATATTCCAATGATTATTAAGCTGCTGAAATATGCTGAGGCAACATTTACAGAAAAACTAGTCGTTCTCTGCATAAGTACCTAAATTCGGTTCTTGATTTAGAGAAATCTTTCTAGACTAAGGCAATTTTTTTAGTCACAATCCAGTGGGCGTTTTGGATGAGCTGGGTTTTCCACTCACATTAAAAACCGTCTGTGTTTAACTTTGTTCTCGTGGAAGCAACTAAACATGGATAAAATTAAAACAAAAGAGACGAGTAATTCACATGTTAACATATGGGAAAGCGTGAACTTGTGATGTTAGATTGTATAAGAGCGTTAACTTTGGACACTGACAAAGTGTCTTTATACATATTTTTATGGTTTTGCAAACTTTAAAAGATTTCCATTTCATTTTATCAACAATTTTCCTTCAACACATCTTTTTTATTCAAAAAAAAAAAAAAAATTTCCAACGGTTTTTTCTGAGGAACACATATCTGGCTCTGATGAACTGTTTGGCCGACTTCTATAGAACGAAACACGTTTAAGACGTACTACATAAACAAAAAAACAAAAAAAATACAATAAGTGTGAATGTAAACATCTTTAGGGTTTGGAATTATAATTAACTATTTTCTTATAATATATATCAATCCTTATTTAAGAAGCTCAATGTAATTACAGAGCAATATAGAGAATAAATGACAAAAAGTTTATATATATATATATATATATATATATATATATATATACAAAGTGAAAATGTCTGTCTGTCTGTCTGTCTGTGTGTGTTTACACTTTCCTACCAAATAACAGTCAATTTTTGGTCTACAGACTCAAGTTTTGATATAAAAGGTATTGAGATTTGAGAAAATCTTTTTAATCGGTTTTCAGACAGAAATTTGGCTGTTAAGGGGTCAAAGTTCAACGAGATGACCTTTGAAAACTCTACCAAACTCCTCCACCAATTTTGGATCTAAACATTTGAAATTTAGATATAGGTTACTTGGACATAGATCAAACTTTATAATTTGATTTGAGCCCAAAACAATAAATGTTAACAGGTCATAATTGGGGTCAAAGATTTAAAAAAAAAAAAAAAAAAAAAAAAAAAGAAAAAATGGACCTCTGTGGTCTCTACCAAATTACTCAGCCAATTTTTAGTCTCAATATTTGAAATTTTACATAAAGTGTATTCAGACATAGGGCAAGCTTTTTAATCGTTTTTTTTTTCCCTGAAAATTTGGTTTCCAAAGGGGTTAAAGTTCAAAAGATTTTATCTTTGCGGTCTCTCGCAAACTATTAAGCCAATTTTGGATCTTAAACATTTGAAATTTTACATAAAGGGTATTCAGACATGCAAGCTTTGTAATCAGTTTTTGGGCGAAAATTTGGCTGGCAAGAGGTCAAAGTTTACAGTTGACTTTTGTAGACTCTACCAAACTCCTCCACCGATTTGGGGTCTAAACACTTGGAATTGTAGATGTAAGTTACTTAGACCGGGGTCAAACATTTTAATTTAATTTGAGCCCAAAACAATAAATGTTAAGCGGTCAAAATTTTGGTCAAAGTTTTAAAAAAATTGACGTCTGCCGTCTCTACCAACTTTTCTCTATGGTAGTTAAGGAAGCCTATTATAAGGCATTACCGTACATATTCACACTTTTTAATATATACATATGCACATAAGGTTATGAACAGTACATAGGGCCTGAGCAAAGCCGGACGGAACTGCTAGTATATATATAAAAGCGAAATTGTCTGTGCATGTGTTTGTCTGTGTGTGTCTGTGTGTGTACATTTCCCTACTAAATTACTCTGTCAATTTTCAGTCTACAGACTTGAAATTTGACATAAGGAGTATTGAGATGTGAGAAAAAGATTTTTCCTCCGTTTTAGGTCAGAAATTTAGCTGTCAAAGAGTCAAAGTTCAACGATTTGACCTTTGAAAATTCTACCAAACTCCTTCGCCAATTTTTGATCTAAACACTTGAAATTTTATATGTAGTTTTCTTGGACATCGATCAATTTGATTTGAGCCCAAAACAATAAATGTTAAATGGTCAAAATTCGTGTCAAAGTTTTAAAACATTTGACCTCTCAGCCAATTTTTTGGTCTAAACATTTGACATTTTACATAAAGTGTACTAAGACATAAGGTAAGCTTTCTAATCATTTTTTTTTTGCTGAAAAGGGGCCAAAGTTCAAAAGATTGAACCTTTGCGGTCTCCAGCAAACTATTAAGCTAATTTTGGGTCTAAACATTTGAAATTTTACATAAAGGGTATTCAGATATGCAGCAAACTTTTTAATCAGTTTTTGGGCGAAAATTTGGCTGCCAAAATATCAAAGTTTACAGAGTTGACCTTTGCAGACTCTAGCAAACTCCTCCGCCAATTTTGGGTCTAAACACTTAAAATTTTAGATGCAGGTTACCTGGACAGGAGTCAAACTTTTTAAAATATATATATATATGCACATAAAGTTATGAACAGTACAAAGCTAGTATATACTAAATTTATGAACAGTGCAAAGCTAGTATATACTAAATTTATTGTCCAAACATTTGGAAGTCCAATAAGAGAAAACGTAAAAAGGAGAGTTAGAAGATGTGTGCACCTATTTACTGTCTGAATGTTTGTCAAAAACAACTTCAAGCCTTGATAGGCAAGTTATCATTAATACATCTGACAGGCTGTTCCAATGAAATACAAACAATTTTGCCGTTCTTCCAATGAGATGAAAGCGGCTATCGTACATTTTTGCCTGGTATCGTGTAGAGGAGATCACGACTTGATGCCGAGATAAAAAAAAAAAAAACATCTAAAAGAAAAGTATATCTAAATTCTGGTTGAATATGTTTTATAGCAGAATTACATCCTCACACACCCTCCTCTGCCCAAGTGAGGAGTAATTATCCCAAAAGTCAGCAGCCATGATGAATTCAATGCTGTCTTTAATTGTTTGGTTATCTGCAGGCTGAATACTGCTTTTAGCAGCCTGTTTCACGGTGTAGCGACCCCCCCCCCCAAAAAAAAACTAGGATCAATTAAGCCGATATCATCTCATGTACAGTTGAGTTTCCACAGACCTTTGCTATGGAACTAGTGTAAAAAAGAACCCCGAGATACGGTGCCCTTAGGATACGTTTATTTTCAAGTTACAACGTGGAATATGAGGTTTTTCCGGTTCCTGGTTACGGTATTTACCCCGATTTACAATATTATTTACAATGTTATTTGATAATATGCATGTGTATTATATACTGTACTGTGTTACTAATTTTTAATGCTGAATACCGGGATTCTACTATATATACAACTGTTTTACATTAGTTCCAGTATGAGGGTCGTGTGAAAGAACCCCATCAAAATGCTCGATTAAAAGGAAAAATTCAATATAAAAGCATAATATTTTAATGAATGTCAAAAAAACTTTGGCACCACTGGTTTCAAATCCAACTGGATTTGAAACCGGCGGTACCAATGTTCTTTTGAAATTCTGTAAAATAAATAATTTCATGTGGCCATATAAAATGTTATAAGGATATATTTTAGGTATCGATTTTCAGTATTTACTTTTAACAGTGCTCAATACCCGAGTAGAGCTAGGTAGTAAGTTATGAAAAGAAATGGCAATTAAGCTACACATAATCTTCTGCATTTCATTCAAGTAAGGCATTTTAGCCTGACGATTCCTTCCAGAGATGAAATGCAGAAGATTGTGTAGCTTAATTTGTAATATCGCAGGAACAAAGGAAAGAAATTAAAAAATTGACTCGGCAGCTTTTTTTTTTTTTTTTTTTTTTTTTTTTTTTTTTTTTTTTTTTTTTTTTAAGTGCAATGAAATGAATTTATTCGTGATTCTTCCAAAACAACACATTTCATTTTATTTATAAAGTCTTTTTGCGCACACACATGCTTTTTAAAAGTCTCTGCCCCCCACCACATCACACTGGCACTAGCTAGCGTTTCCTCGCCCTCTTGTTTACACGTCCATCTTACCTGATGCTCACTTTACTTCTTACTTGACCACACGCTGTCTTTTTTCTTTTCTTGTGATAGAAGCTCACGCAAACTTACTAATTTGCATATGTGTTTTAATGACTGCTGCTGCTATTTTCACTAGTTCGCTATCCTTCGGCTGCTGCTGATTTTCTCACGTGTGCCCATACGCAGTGTTACGTATTGCCAGATATTTTCATAACATACTATATATAAACATTTAAAATGGTCCACGCAGATCAACTTTTGTTTCGATGGTATCATAAATATTAATCGGAGCAGAAGTCCATACTCTTCTATGCATCTTTGAGGTGCACGGTAGCACCGAAACGGGAATTTATTTGTGTAGACCCTTTTAAATATTTACATAAAGTATATTTTTCAAGCTTTACTTTCTGCTGGGCACTTTAAAAAAAATAGAAGTTTTAAGTTCTCAATAAAAAAACCGTAACATGGTTTAAAAAAAAAAATAAAAATAAAACTTAAATTTTACTCATTAAAAAATACATTGTTATTGATGTTTTTACGAAATACTTTTATCAAACAATGTTTATTTTCTGCATTGATCGATTTGCTTTCAAACAACTCCACAGGAAATGAGGTAAAAGGACCGGCATGCAATAGCTGCATTTTCCTTTTTATTAATGTTATAGGAGAGAGAGAGGAAAGTATATAGGAGAGAGAGAGGAAAGTATATAGGAGAGAGAGAGGAAAGTATATAGGAGAGAGAGAGGAAAGTATATAGGAGAGAGAGAGGAAAGTATATAGGAGAGAGAGAGGAAAGTATATAGCAGAGGGATGAGAAGAAGAAGGAAAGAGAGAGAAAAGAGATTAGAGAGAGAAGAAAGATCTATAGCCGATGTGCTAACAGTTATTTCTTATAGGATTAGTGAATCGCTTCACGGAGGATTCTTTTCTAGGGCAAATGCTCTTGCCATATCCAATGCTTTCGATAGAGTATGGCATAAAGGTCTACTTCTCAAAATCTCCAGATACCTTATAGCTGGAAATATCTTTTCCATTACTTAAAATCTGATAGGTAATAAGAGTAGTGGTTGATGGGCAGACATCAGAAGCTCAAAGTATTAATGCTGGAGTCCCTCAGGGGTCCATCAGTGGCCCAACTCTTTTCCCGATTTACAGCAATGATCTTCCAAATCACATCCTAAGATCATTCGTAGATATTTAGGCTGACTACACTACCATCTATGGCAACGCATCAAAGACTGTAAATGACTCTCTGATTCTCTCTTTTGATCTGAGTGCGTGGTGCCATGGGGAAAAAGAGGCCTGCTTAATTTTAATGCATCTAAAACTAAGCTTCTATCTTTACATCATCAGCGTTCTACTCCCTGTTTGGCATCAATTGAAATGAATGGCTCTGGTCTTCTGGAGACTTCATGTTTTGACAAGCTTCTGGGTCTGACTTTTACTCCTGATCTGAAATGGAAGACGTACATAAAATCTGTTGCCAAGGCTGCTGAAAAAATAGTGGGATCAGTAGATATCTCACTTTTCATGCAATTCTCTACCTCTATAAGTATGGAATACTGTTGCCACATTTGGGCAGGAGCTGCTAGAAACATCCTCTCCTGCCTTGATAAAGTTTAAAATAGACTTCATAGTCTAGTGGAGGATGCCCTTTTCTTTTTCCTGCAACCTTTTTCCCCACAGAAGAGACGCAATGAGTTGTTTCTGCTTTATCATTATTTTCATGGTAAAGAGCTCCAATTTATGGTCCCCTCTTGCCAAACTTTCACGAAAAACACTCGTTTAACTGTAAACATTCCATAATTTCCCCCACTCTTTATCTATGTCTACAACTAAACAGATTCCATGAAGAAAGCTTTTTACTTAGAAGTGCACGTCTGTGGAGCTGTCCCATTTTCTGCTTTCCAACTAACTACAATATGGTCGTGAACAAGTTCTCGATAGGCCTCTTAAGTAATCAATTTAACAAATTTCCACTAATAATGAGTATTACGTTATTATCCATTGACTACTTTACACTCATAAAACTTTATCCTCGAGTAGCCTCCGATCCTTGATAAGTAATGAATTGTTTATGAAGAGAAAGAGAGGGAGAAAAGATAGAGGTGGGAGGGAGATAGAGAGGGGAGTGTAGGAGATATAGGGGGGAGAGTAGGAGATACAGGGGGGAGAGAGAGAGACAGAGAGAAGATAGAAGAGAGACAGGGAGGAGATAGAAGAGAGACAGGGAGGAGATAGAAGAGAGAGAGAGAAGGAATAAAAAGTTTAATAAGCAAAGACAAAAAGATAAAAAAATTAAATAAAACCCTTAAAAAGTTGAACAATAAAATCCATTTAACAGTTTCATTAAATGCATGTCACGTGTTGGGTGATTTAGAACCCGATTATGTAGGACATTTTAATCTACAATAAATCACACACGCAACAAACTATTTGAACAATGCATTGTGGGTCAAGACGAGCAACAAGACATGGCATAATTGAGGGCGGTATTTTTTCATTTCCTTACACAATATATTAAAAGTAATTTTAGACGCATCGTCAAGGTTGAAATAGCAAAATCGTCAGTGCCAGTGTCAATCTCATACGATCGGGGTGTAAATTGTTTCTTAGATGCGTCCGCACATCTTGATAGGCGGCTCCGTCCGTTGGCCTTTCAAAATTAAAGAGCCTATCTTTTAAACTCCTTGGCCTACCATTTACAGGCAACATGAATTGGAACAAATACATTGAAGACATTACCAAGGCAAATGTGTTAGAAAATTACTCACACCGGAGAGTATCCTATATTTTTACAAAGCCACAATTCGTCCATGCATGGAGGTTTGTGCATCTACAACTATTCTCTTACTCTTAGACAGGACCCCCCCCCAAATAAAGAGTTTCACACGCACTGTCAGGCAAGATCTAACCTCTGTTCTATTATCACAACGTCGCATACCTGTGCCCGTTTTACAAATACTTTACTTCTGTTCTTATGAACTCGGATTACTTCTGCACCCTCGATTTACACACCTCCAATTCACTCAAGCAGCAAAATCACACCCCTTCTCTGTTGAAGTCTCAAGATCCCAGAAAGCCTTCTACTCTAAGTTTCTTCCCTCGAGCTGCTAGACTTTGGAATCTCCTCCCTTTCTACTAACCTGTAGAAGTTTCATGTAATGTGAACAAACTTTTTGATACAGTCCTCTGTAAGACGATCCCAAATAGTATCCCCTTATGTTTCCAATGGCAATATGCCATGTTTGAGCTGAAAAGAGTTACAAATAAATGAATAAATAAGCTAGATGATGGTCGATAGTCCAAACGCTTGACTTTGACTCCTGATTTTTAACCCAATGTCCTACAAACAGGACACCAAATAGTTTCTTTTAAAAATCGATAAAATAATATATAACAGCATTCTTTACTGCATAATTATTTTAAAGAAACGATAAAATTCATGTATATTCTTCAATTCACTCCGAAAGTTGTTAAACCCCTCTTAAAAATTCTTCTGAAATTTGCTAAAATTCCATTTGTTCAATGATGTATGAACTGATATAAATGAATCTTGCAATAGTAAGCCACTAACTTACCGCCAAAAATATAACTTATCTTGAACGTTATAGCCAATTGATTCCTAAAACATATCACATACATCCAGTGTCCTATTTATAGAATTGTCAATATCTCGCTTTCTAAGCAAAAATTACTTTTGCCGTTCAATTTGTGTAACCCATTTTTTTTTTTTTTTAATCACTGCACAAAGTTTCAAGTCGATAGTAAAATATTTAGATAACCCGAGACTTAATTGATTAAAAAGATTTAAATCCGATCTAAAAATTTTTCAACTAGTAATAATCTATATATACTAGCTGACCTTACCCGGCATAGCCCAGGTAGTGTTTTAACAGTAGATAAGGATAGGAAAGATATTTAAAACCAGTAAAGTAAAAACTTTAGAAGTAATTAATAAAAATGGCCGATTTCTTTTCTAAAAAAGCAGAAACGTATCGCGGTGTATTTAATCAAAACAAAGGGTCAACTTGTTTTATAAGAAACAGAAATGCATCAGAGTAATCATTTTTCTGTAGACTGTTATCCTCATCTTCATAGTTGTTTCACGATGTTTCAGCCAATTTATCCTCTGGCCTTCTTCAGGTTGTTAACCGCAACGGGATAGGAATGTTGAGTTTTGTAACTGTATCCCAGTAAGTACTGCCTTCCATAGTTGTTGTGTCACCACGTTTTTAGCCAACTAATCCTCTGGCTTGCTTTGGGTAGGATTGGAACCGCTATCTTCAGACAATGCTCACCTGGAAACGTAGAAACTCGATGCTTATATCCACTGCGTCACGGGCCCCCATAGAGCAATCAAGGTTGGATTTTATGGTTTTATAAATTCAATTTTGTGCTGTTATCTGGTCTTCTATTGTTGGGTCCATACCGAATGGCATATTTTTTTTTTTTTTCAACAAAAACTATTGAAGACAGTGATTATTGTGGATACAGTTACAAGAGTCCGCATACCTATCCCGTCGCGGTTAATCACCTGAAGGAGGCCAGAGAATAACTTGGCTGAAACGTGGTGAAACAATAACAACTATGAAGATGAGGACAACAGTCCGCAAAAATTGAGTAGTCAAATTATGAAGACTCATCTCAAAGCATTCAAAAAAATAAATAAAATAATCTTTATATATATAAAAGTGAATGTGTCTGTCTGTCTGTGTGTGTTTGTATCTGTGTACATTTCCCTATGCAATAACTCTGTCGATTTTAAGTCTACAGATTCGAAATTTGATATACAGGGTACTGAGATTTGGGAAAATCTTTGATCGGTTTTCGGCTGGAAATTTGGTGGTTAAGGGGTCAAAGTTCAACAATTTGACCTTTGAGAACTCTACCAAACTCCAACAATTTTGAGTATAAACAATTGAAATTTTAGGTGTAGGTTCCTTGGACATGGATCTAACTTAACTTCATTTGAGCCCAAACAATAAATGTTAAGGGGTCATAATAGGGGTCAAAGTTAAAAAGTTTGACCTCTGCGGTCTCTACCAAATTACTCAGACAATTTCTGGTCTAAACATTTGAAATTTTACATAAAGGGTATTCAGAGATAGGGCAAGCTTTTTAATCGGTTTTGGTCGAAAATTTGAGCTATCAATATATAAATGTATGTATGTATGTATGTTTGCATGTCTGGCTAAAACTTTCGACAGAGGCGACGGATTTTTACATGGTCAGTATCATTTGAAGCACAACCCTTCAGACAAAAAATACCAAAAAATTGGCTAAAAACATTAATTTCTTCACCCTCAACTGGGCACTTTTTTTTTCAGGTCGCTTTCGAAAGTCATACCCTCTTTTCGATTGTCTTGCCTTAACTAAAACCTACGTCACTCCCAGTTTGACGGTGGTTGTAACAGCAAAGACGTCAGGTTTTTACCCGTTCTCTTCCTCCTTCACTATACGGGTTTGAGCCTGCCTTCCTACTACCACTTTTTTTTTTTTTTTGCTCAACATACTCCTCCAAACACCCGGGCAACGCCGGACTGAAATGCTAGGATATAAGAAATGCATTATATTAAAATGAAGTTATTAATTAATATGTATTTGTAAAGAAAGTATTATTTTTAAATCAGATGTTTGAAAAGTTTGGTTATTTCAATAAATAACACTGGTCAACAAATTTTTATTTTTTTTCTTTGGCAGACCATCTAGGAGTGTTTTCTGGGGTTTTGAAGGTCGCTGATTACGAATATAACATTGGTTTTGCCAGATTGGCTCTAGTTTAGAAGATACTGATAGCCCCAAATAAGCCTAAACTGCTAAAATTCTCCCTGAAATACTTCAATATAGAAGCAGTAAATAATAATTTTCTGATATTATTGAATCATTATAATGATTATGTATATATTGAAGTATTTCAGGGAGAATTTTTATATAATTATTTATATAGGGAGAATTTTTATATAATTATATACTGTAATTACTTAATAACATGTTCCATAAATATAGTTGCAGTATAAATTAAACAGTAATTAAGAATTTTCTTTTTAATTCCACAGTTGAAAATGAGTTCCAGAGAGAAAATGAGTTCTTCTAGATGTTGCAGATATGAACCGGATGTCTTTTGTTACATCTGTGGACAGTATATGATGGCACAACAAAAGAGGAATATTACAGACTTTGTCAAGAGGGCGTACAAAGCATACTTCGATATGATACTTGGTGACCAAGACAAGTCTTGGGCCCCACATATGGTGTGCAAAACCTGTGTAGAAAGTCTCTGCGGTTGGACCAACGGTAAGCTGAAGTTGAAGTTTGCTGTACCAATGGTGTGGAGAGAGCCCAACAATCATTTTGATGACTGCTACTTCTGTCTCAATGACATGACGGGGTTTAACAAGCACAAGAAAGCAAATTGGCAGTATCCGAGCCTGGATTCTGCTATCCGTCCTGTTGCGCACTCTGAGGATCTACCTGTGCCTGTTTTCACCAGTTTGCCTGAAATCGATGAAACCGAAGAGATTCCAGCTGATCTTTCAATATCAAGTGATGATAGCTGTAGTGACTATGAAGAACCCTCAAATGGCCCTCAGCTTTTCAATCAATCTGAACTTAATGACCTAGTGCGAGACCTTTGTTTGTCGAAGGAGCAGTCTGAAGTTCTTGCATCATGACTCCAAGAGAAAAACATTCTTGATTCTGGCACAAAAGTAACATACTATAGGACAAGGGAAGGCAGCTTGCTTCGTTTCTTTTCTAAAGAAGACGACCTGGTATTTTGTAATGACGTTTCTGCACTTCTTAACTGCATGGGGATCTCATCATATGACCCAGCAGATTGGCGTCTCTTCATAGATAGCTCGAAAGCAAGTCTAAAAATTGTACTTTTGCACAATGGCAATAAGTTTGCTCCTGTACCAATTGGCCATTCTACCAAGATGAAAGAAGAGTATGATGCTATCAAATTTGTTCTTGAAAAGCTGAATTACAACACTCATAAATGGCTGATTTGTGTGGACTTGAAAATGGTGAATTTTCTGCTTGGTCAGCAAAGTGGGTACACAAAGTATCCCTGCTTTGTTTGTTTGTGGGATAGCAGAGCAAGAATCCAGCACTGGAGAAGGGAGAACTGGCCAGAACGAGAAAGTCTCAAAGTCGGCACAGCCAACGTCATCAATGAGCCTTTGGTACCCAGGGATAGAATCATCTTCCCTCCATTGCACATAAAACTAGGGCTCATGAAGCAGTTTGTTAAGGCGTTGAACAAGGATGGGGATTGCTTCAAGTACATATGAAGGCAATTTCCAGGTCTTTCCATCGAAAAAGCTAAAGGTGGCATCTTCGATGGACCTCAGATTCGAACGCTCATGAGGGATTCTGACTTCACTAATCATATGAACACGGTTGAGTTAAATGCTTGGGTGTCCTTCACAGATGTAGTGACAAACTTTTTGGGAAATCACAAAGCTGACAATTACAAGCAATTGGTCTGTAAGATGCTTACTTACTGCATACGGAAAACTAGGGGCAAATATGAGCATTAAAGTTCATTTCTTGTTTAGCCACCTCGACAGATTTCCTGGTAATCTTGGTGATTACAGTGAGGAGCAGGGAGAGAGATTCCATCAAGACATCAAAACAATGGAAGAGAGGTATCAAGGCAAATGGGATGAGCACATGATGGCAGACTACTGCTGGAACCTTTTGAGAGACTGCCCAAAAGTTGCTCACAAGCGAAAATCGTATAAACGTCAATTTTAGTTTTGTGAATAAAATATTGTTTTGTGTGTTCATTGTAACTAAGAATCTAGTGTATAATGCTTTGCATTAATTTATGATATATAACTGATTATGTAAATGTTTTTTTTCACTTGGAGAATTAAAATTCAGCAAATTTTTAGCAAATTTTTTGTATATCCTCGAAATCTATGAAAAGTGTTCAGTTATAGGATAAATGAAATGATGTTATATCTAACTTAACTTGTTAGATTGAGATTTTACACTATCTTTGTGGTTTAAGATTATCATAAAAATCAATATCTGACATTTATGCACTATTTAGCCGTTTTTTGTACGTTTAGCTATGGTCGCGAATGGGTGATTTCAGACAAACGACCCCCCTGTGATATCTCAAAAATTAGAGCCAAAAAAAAACAAAAAAAAAACTAATGTCAGATTTAGATTAAGCGCCCTTGAAAACCCCAGAAACCAGTCTTACTTTGCCTGCCAAAAATATTGTGTTGACCAGTGTAATGTGTAAACCTCACAAGTGTTCAATTGGATTCGAAAAAAAAAAAAAAAAAAGGTAAATAATAATAGATAACCCCTGGTTAGATTTTAAACCAGTTATATTTTGATTAATGGTTAAATACGTTTACTAATATAACGTGAATTAGATCTGTTAAGTCAATTAATAGCTGTGTTAACCGTCTTTATTTTTCTGTGCATACGTCCATTTCTGAATAGAAGATGGACGATTATTTAGATATCAAAGTATCGACAATTTAATTCCTTGGCAATGAACAAACAGAAAAACATGGCAGAATCAAAGAAACATCCATTAAACCACATTTAAGCATGTTTGATCAAATATTTAGTTATCTATAATATTTTTATTAATACTTAGATATAGAAGGCATTGTGTGTGTGTGCGCATGTGTGTGTGTGGTCTAACTCTATGGACTCTGAAATGGCTGGGTATATTGTTTTGAAATTACATGCAAATGTACTTTTTGTCTGTTTTTAGATACAAAACCTATCTAAAAACACTCCCAGACAAAAATGCCTCCGATAAATATCAGTAATTAAAAAATCCAATTAATCAAATTCTGACCGAAGTTAAGACTCTTACACAGCTTAACGTCACAAGTGCAGTTAAGTTTTATCACTGCACAAATAGAAGGGCTCAGCATATTAAATCAACAGTAGGCTCTTTGATAAGTTTTGTTTTGACCACACTTGAACCATAAATACTTCCTTTTTGCATTTTAAACTTTAATTCAAGCCATTATACAAAAGTATTTTTTTTTAAAATCAACAGTAGGTTCTCCACAGCATAAGTAAACTACAATGTGCTGTAGACTATGCCATTGTGGTGAGGCATATCATATGAAGCTTCCTTCCATTGGGTCTCCAACTACAGCAGGCAATCAATTTGATTGAAAATTGATCGATATTTTTTATTCACAACAGCATACAGTAAAAAAAAAAAAAATTGACCATTCAGAACAAAATATAAGACGAGAGTTATTCTTGACAAACTTAGAATCAGACTGGCTTCTCTTAATATATAAGCTATATTCATTATAGCGTTTTTATGTTAAAGAAGATGGGTGTATTGTGAATTTAAGACTATTTTTAAAGAATGAAATCTAGAGAAATCAGTATTTTAAAAAGTGATGAAAAAAAGGTCAACTCATTTCAGATTGAATAGTTGTCTACCTTAAATTAAAAAAATAAGCAAACAACTTAATATTGTTCATATTATTTGGATTTATCGCACGACTATTCTCATCGTGTCATTTTCACAACGTTTTGCGCGATATAACCAACATTCTTCAGGTGCATCTTGTCGAACTCGGAAATGCTTCTGTTGAACTTGGGAATCGGGACGGAATTACGAATGTAACCCGTTATTTACTTGATGGAGCAGTATGCTCTCATTCGTCAGTTATGACTGAGTAGAAGTTCTAAGTAATTCGCAATTGTATTTTTCGGTTGTCCACACTGAGAATTGTCTAATCTTTGAATGTTTAAGTTAAAGAAAAAGAAGAATGATTTGCAGATCGGCAAGTTCACCGCGTCAAAGCATGTGTAACAAAAATATGTTCTGTTATCGCAAACAAGCTTCCTTCAACTGCAAAACACACCGAACCGCCGTAGAGCCGACAAAAGAGAATCGTCCCCAACTGAAGAAATGCTGGCTTTTTATATTGTCAAACTTGACCGCGTCTCAATTTGCATAAGACACGTTTTTGTCTCGTGTCGGTCAAGTTTAAGATTTTCTCTTTCTTTTCTTAAGCAAATGACATCTGCGCTAATCATTCACACTACAATTTTCCCTACAGATTGAACTTTCAACCTTCAGGAGAAGATCACTTTAATGACTGATTTTCCGAATACTCTAACACTGTGCCACGGAAATTCAGAAACACACAAACTGGATATTAAAACCAAAAATCCATCCTGGGCAACGCCGAATAGGGACAGCTAGTTTGTAATAAACCATAACAAATGACGGCATATTAATATTTGTGATAGGAAAAATATCTGATCAGTTTATATTTTTGTTTTGACGATGAGTGTATAAACAATTTGTTAAAAGAAACCCCACTTTTCTATCCTTTGATGACAAATATTCAAACTCTTTAATAAAGCAAACATTTTATTTGTCAGTTAAGGTCAGCAAGTCATTTGATCATCTACTAATCTTTCGTAATTGGTCCAATAAGTGCCAAATAACTGACCCCAAGTTATCAGAAAATTCAATGACTCAAGGACACTAAAATATTGGATAGAGCATAGGTTGAACAGGATTGTCATGATTCAACACGAAATTGACATGAAAACTTGAATTATATATTTTTAGAATGCCATAAGTATGCATATATTAAAAATAAAAACTTTTTAACAAGATGTTAAAACATTTCCAAGTTGAACATTTTCTATTGTAGAAAAATTCCTTGAAGACAGCAGCAAAAATGGAACAGCCTCGACTATGTGTAACTTTACACGTTTATACATGGGCCCCACACATTGTATACAGTCTACATCACAAGGAACTTAGGACAAGTGATAACTTTTTTTAACAACGACATTTATTTCCTCATTGTCCAGCCACATGTGACTTCTCATTAGGACCATGGCGTCACCCACATCACTCACATGATCGTCTCCTTTTTATAATCTTTTTCTTTTTCCTTAGTGTGACGTTATTTCATACATGGAAGTCTGCATTCTTTTGCATAAGGATGCGGGTAAAAAAAAAAAAGTAAATGTATTTTAAATATCTGGACTCGAGTTCCATTACCAAGTTGCCTCACTAAGTTGACAATTGTGCATTACTCTGAAATATTTAAACAATAGAATAATACTATCTTAACATTTTATTACCGAGTATTTAACAGAACATTTATTTTTACTAATTGATCACCACTTATTAAAGCCTGGGGTCACTCGAAGACACTTCCGAATTCTTTACCTGTTTTCTGCTTCTTTGACTGTATTAAAATGCTGAAGTTTAAATATAAATGGACATCTTGCTGTTCAACTCTCCAGAATCCCCTGTTAGACATGATCCCAAATAGTAGCCCCTTATATATCAAGTTGCTATGTGCCTTGTTTTTAATAAAAATGAGAAAAAAAAAAAATAGTTTCACCATCCAAATACACCTTATCCGCATCAGTTCTCATCCATCTTCATTGCACAATAGCATCATCGAACGGAAATATGTACCAAATTCCTTTTAAGCATGGCAACAATATACAACCGATGAAAGACACGACTGGAATTTCCACATGTCTTGGTAGTAACATTTTATAACATAACGCTTCTCAATTTCATCAAAATCTGTACTTCAATAGTAATAACAATTGTTATTACAATTATTTTTTATTCCACGATTATCTGCCCTTTTTATTTATTGGTTCATTTTTGTAGCAGTTTGACGTCCTTGCTAAGGCAATTAGTTTAGGAGAGACAAGTCAAACAAGCATCCTGTATGCTGCACGGATAATGCCATTTTATCATTTGAAAGAATTGCTCAATCACTTAAGATTTTTTTTTTTTTTTTTTTTACATGGAAGTCACCACTTATCAAGGCCCGGAAGCCACTCGGGGATAAGGGTTATTGCGTGTACAGTAATCAATGGGATAGTATCGTAGTAATCGTTAGTATTGGAGATTTGATAAAGTGTCTTACTTAAGAGGGCGGTTCATCAGGAATTTGTTTATGTTGAACTTGAACATATCCAAGTCGTAGTCAGATGGGAAACAGGCAGACGGAAGAGAGTTCCACAGGTGTGCACTTCTAAGAAAGAAGCTTTGTTCATGGAATCTACATTTTAGTTTTTGGCACAGTTAAAGAGTGGGGAAAATTTTTGACAATGGTTTCAACTAGATGAGTGTTTATCGTAAAAGATTGACGAGGGGGACCAGGGATTGGAGTTCAGGCGAGCACTTGCCATGGAAGTAACGATAAAACAAAGACAGGCTCGCAACGCAAGATGTAAAAGAGTTGGTTTTTTTCATCTAAAACTCAAAAGACCTTTGGGCTAAGATCATAGTGTAGTATCTGTTTCCCAAAAAAAGGTACAATAATATTGTGGAGTTTGTTCACACTAGAGGTTCATAGAATGCATATATATCACAAACTCCTAAAAGAATTGGAGACAACTCTTCATAACCAAAGTAATTATATTTCAGTTTGAACAAAGATGGTACAAGGATATCATGGGTTCTGCATTCACACCAGACGTCTGTATGATGCACCACAGCAACATACAATAGATGAAGAATACAACTGTCGAATTTCAAGGGTCCCACTATTTTTTAAAAAAATATCTAAATATTAATTTACTTGTCCGACGTCCAATGTCAAAAACCACCATCGCAAACGTTTATTAATGAGAAATGAATTACCTCCCTTTATAGCCATTTTTTATCAGCTAAAAATTATTAAAACCATTTCCTCTCCAAAAATTTTCAAAACAAAAAAAAACATTGCTGTCTGTTTACGGTTTCAAATTGGCTACTTTATTTTATAACTAGCATTTAAGCCCGGCGTTGTCTGGGTGTTTGGAGGTGTATGTTGAGCAAAAAAAGTGGTCAATTTTTTAACTTTGACCCCTATTAACATTTATTGTTTTGGGCTCAAATCAAGTTATTAAGTTAGATCTATGTCCAAAGACCCCATATCTAAAATTTCAAGTGTTTAGATCCAAAATTGGCGGAGGAGTTTTGTAGAGTTCTCAAACGTCAAATCGTTGAACTTTGACCCCTTAACAACCAAATTTTTGGCCGACAACTGATCAAAGATTTTCCGAAATTTCAGTACCATGTATATCAAATTTCGAATCTGTAGACTTAAAATTGACAGAGTTATTGCATAGAGAAATGCACACACACACACACACACACACACATACTTTTATATATACTAGCATGGGTGCCCGGCGTTGCCTGGGTGTTTGGAGGTTTATGCTGAGCAAAAAAAAAAACGGTCAATTTTTTTAACTTTGACCCCTATTATGACCCCTTAACATTTGTTTTGGGCTCAAATCAAATTAAAAAGTTAGATCCATGTTCAAGAAATCTATATCTAAAATTTCAAGTATTTAGACCCAAAACTGTCGGAGGAGTTTGGTAGAGCTCTCAAAGGTCAAATCGTTGAACTTTGACCCCTTAATCGCCAAATTTTTGGCCGAAAACCGATCACATCGATTTTCCCAAGTCTCAGTACCCTGTATATCAAATTTCGAGTCTGTAGACTTAAAATTGACAGAGTTATTGCGTAGGGAAATGTACACAGACAGACAGACACGTTCACTTTTATAGATATATAGATAATAGATTTTTTAAAAAGCCCTGTTGAAGAGACTAAGTTTCCTTTTGATTATAGATTCTTTTTAAACTTGAAAAAAAAAAGGTACAAGTGAATTGACAGCTGTTCCTTCATAATTGATAGTAAAAAGATTATTCAGAAAAAAAACCCCCAAAAAACCAAGTTAAGCGTTGAATTTTTATTTAAAAAAATGTAAATTTTTCTAATTAATTCTTTTTAACTTTAAAAAAATTAAAATTTACTAAAAAATTATTTTAAATTCGTTGTATTTTTTTTTTTTTTTACATTCTATTTGTAATTTGTATTAAAAATTTTTTTAACTACTGTTGAATTTCCACGGGTTCTGCTAATTATAAATATATAACTATGTATAGTTGTATAGAACTCTTTTCAGCCAACACATTATCAAGAAGGTAAACAAACCCAGAGATACACTTTCTTTCCTCTATACATACCTATGGTGTGGCCCACTTAAATATGTCATCCAAGCAAAAATCCAGGAGTGTGTCTACTGGTTGAGAACCTGGATAGTGAGAGAACTCTCCATGCTTGCCTACAAAAAGCAGCTATGAAAACTAAATCTGTTTTCACTTGACTAATCTCGAATGCAAGGGGGCCCGATTCTGACAAACATTATCAATGGAAATTTATGTCTACATTCTGAGCAATTTATTTTACCTCCGTACAAACTTATCTCAGCAGGTACACGCAAAAGATGTACCATCGTTGCTTTCATCTCCACAGAAGAAAGGCAACAATCTATGTTTTCACTCTGGAACAGCTTGCTGTTAGAAGAGGCTGTAATGATGCCTACCATATACAAGCAAAACCGTCTTGAACAAACATTTTGACTGTGTATAAAGCAAGAAACTTAAAAAACTAGTCCTCAAATTTTGGAGAAACACTGGATCAATACGAACTTTTAAAAATCGCTCTCCAGCTGCACGAATCTCTAATCTACTTAACGTTCAATGTGTTTATCTGCCTTACTGTGTTTTTCTATCTGCCTCACTGTTGTTCGTTTTTTTTCAAAACAGGTCGGTGTCTACCTATATATGAAAACCACCAACGCTTAGGAAAACACATAACATTCAGCATACACCTTTAACTATTAAAAATAGCCACTCAACAAGCCAAGTTGCTTTAAACTCTCTAAGTTGCCATCTTCATTATCTATATATCTATAAAAGTGAAAGTCTCTGTGTCTGTCTGGGTACATTTCTCTATGCAATAACTCTGTCAATTTATAGTCTACAGATTCGAAATTTGATATACAGGGTAGTGATATTTGGGAAAATCTATGTGATCGGGTTCCGGTCAGAAATTTGGCTGTTAAGGGGTCAAAGTTCAACGATTTGACTTTTGAGAACTCTACCAAACTCCTCTGCCAATTTTGGGTCTAAACACTTGAAATTTTAGATATAGGTTCCTTGGACATGAACCTAACTTAATAATGTGATTTGAGCCCAAAACAAATGTTAAGGGGGCATAATAGGGGTCAAAGTTAAAAAAAATTGACCTTTGTGGTCTCTACCAAATTACTCAGACAATTTCTGGTCTAAACATTTAAAATTTTACATAAAGGGTATTCAGAGATAGGGCAAGCTTTTTAATCGGTTTGGGTCGAAAATTTTTAGTTACCAATATATAAACGTATGTATGTGTGCATGTTTGCATGTCTGCCCAACACTTTCGACAGAGGCGACGGATTTTCTCAAGATCAGTATCGTTTTGAAGTTCGACCTTTCAGACGACAAATATTGAAAAATTGACTAAAAACATTAATATCTTCACTTTAAACTGGGCACTTTTCTACAGGGGGAGGTCGCTTTTTTCGTCAGTATTTTTTTAAGGTCATCCTCTCCTTTCGATTGTCTAGCCTAAATTTTTAAAAATGTCACTTCCGGTTTGGTGGTAATCGTAACAGCATAGACGTCAAGTTTTTTCCCCATTCTTTTCCTCCTTTGCGCTACGAGTTCGAGCCTGCCTTCCTACTACCATTTTTCTTTTGTTCAACATACACATCCAAACACCCCGGGCAACGCTGAGCTGAAATGCTAGTATATCTATAAAAGTGAACATGTCTGTGTGTCCCTATGCAATAACTCTCTCAATTTTAAGTCTACAGACTCGAAATTTGATATACCAGGTACTGAGATTTGGGAAAATCTTTGGGGGCGGTTTTCGGCCAGAAATTTGGCTGTTAAGGGGTCAAAGTTCAACGACTTGACCTTTGAGAACTCTACCAAACACTTCCGACAATTTAGGGTCTAAACACTTGAAATTTTAGATATAGGTGCCTTGGACATGGGTCTAACTTAATGACTTAATATTAGCCCAAAACAATAAATGTTAAGGGGTTATAATAGGGGTCAAAGTTAAAGAAATAATTACTACTACTAATAATAATTACTACCAAATTACTCAGACAATTTCTGGTCTAAACATTTGAAATTTGGCATAAAGGGTATTCATAAATAGGGCAAGCTTTTTTATCGATTAGGGTCAAAATTCTTAATTACCAATATATAAATGTATGTATGTATGTATGTATGTATGTCTAAAACTTTTGACAGAGGCCAAGGATTTTATCAAGATTAGTATCGTTTTTTAAAGTCCGACCTTTCAGACGAAAAACTGGCTAAAAACATTAATATCTTCACCTTCATCTGAGAATTTTTCTAGAGGGGGGGGGTCGCTTTTTTCGTCGATATTTTAAAAAGTCATCCTCTCCTTTCGATTGTCTATCCTTAATTTTAAAAAAAATGTCACTTCCGGTTTGGCGGTGGTCGTAAAAGAGCATAGATGTCAGGTTTCCCCCCCCCCCTTCTTTTCCTCCTTCGCGGTACGGGTTCAAGCTTTTTAATCGGTTTTGGTCGAAAATTAGAGCTATCAATATATAAATGTATGTATGTATGTATGTATGTATGTTTGCAGGTCTGCCTAAAACTTTTGACAGAGGCGGCGAATTTACACAAGGTCAGTATCGTTTTGAAGCTTGACCCTTCAGACGACAAATACCGAAAAATTGGCTAAAAACAATTTCTTTACCCTCAACTGAGCACCTTTTTTTTACAGGGAAGGGTTGCTTTTTTCGACATTTTTTGAAAGTCATCCCCTCTTTTCGATTGTCCAGCCTTAATTTAAACCTACATCACTTCCGGTTTGGTGGTGGTTGTAATAGCAAAGACGTTACGTTCCCCCCCCCCGGTACGGGTTCGAGCCTGCCTTCCTACTACGACTTTTTTTTTTGCTCAATACACACCTCCAAATACCCGGGCAACACCGGGCACCCATGCTAGTAACAAATAAATGTAATTTTTTTTTAATTGTCGATTTATATGGCTTGTTGCACTTTGTTTTTTTACCAATGAATCTGAATTTGAACGAATTACAACTAGTGGAAAACAATTTTTATAAGAGTCTCAGTATTTTTAAGATTTCAAGAGTCAAAATCAATTGTTCTTGCTCTAGATTCCACAGCCTCGATAAACACATTTTCTATTATTTCTATAGAGCTGTGCAAATTGCAAGCCTTTGAAAACTGTCTTCACAGCATTCTATGTTGCTGCCGTGAAAATTGTGTTCTGGTTTCTACTCTCTGCCAAGGACTAAACCTACGCCCTCTCCCCCAACCGTTGGTCCTTCTTAAATAATGTCTAACAATTTGAACATACAGCTCGTTGATTTGAGGTAGAGCTTATTTGCAAGGTCTTCTTTTCTCCTTATCTGCCTGGCTGGTACAAATGTGTTGGTGGACAACTGAATACTTGGGCAACAACAATTAAGGATGATCTAGTCATACTATCAGGCCAAGTAGTTGGTCTCTGGCAATGGAATCGGGATTGGTTAGCCGCACCTTCTGCAACCTGGCCCAAGATCAAAACTGGACTGCAATTATTCAAGAAGCAGTTCGTGCTCAGAAGGAATCTGACTCAACCCGGCCTGGATGATAGTCGCTACAAGTGCACGTAAGTACTTTATTTCTACAGTTATTTTCTGAGAAAGCAATTCAATCATTCAACCCCAAAAGATCTTTCCAGCAGCAAAAGAGGTTGCGGTTGAATTATTAAGCTAATTAAATCCGTATCTGTTCAATGGACGATGTTAAAGTAATTCCTTTCAGAAAAAAAAGAATACGCAAGTCATAATTTTATTTTTAATCCGAAAATAATCTCCATGCAATTATGGATAATTATGGATTATAAATTAAGTGAACAAATAGGAAACGTTTTACATTTCACTTGATAACTCCAACATGAAAAGCATCGATTTATACGAAGGAACTTCACTAAATATATCCATTTTCGCACACTAAATTGACTGGTTTGATAACTAGTTTTTTTTTTTTGGGGGGGGGGTTGTTTTGTTTTTACTTGGGAGTCACCACTTATCAAGGCTCGAAGGCCACTCGAGGATAAGGGTTAATGAATGTAAGGTGGTATTGTAGTAATCGTTAATAGTGTAAATTGTACAGAATTTAATTATTTATGAGAAAAGCTCAACAAGAACTTGTTTACATTGGACTTGACGGCTACCATGTTGTTTTCAACAGGGAAGTAGACTAGCAGAAATGTGTTCTACAGGTGGGTAGTTCTGGGAAAGAAGCTTTGTTCATGGAATCTGTATTTAGATTTAGGCACACAGAGAGTGAAAGAACTCGTATATAATGGTTGTAAGTAGTTGAGTGTTTTTTGTGAAAGTTTGGCAACCGGAGACCATAGATTAGAGTTCAGTAGAGTTCTTGCTATGAAAATAACAATGGAGCAGAGGCAAGTCCCTTCTGTGGAAAAGGGGTTGCAGGGAAGAGAAAAAGGCATCACCTACAACGTTTCAAAGATGGTTCTAAACTATCAAGGCTTCATAGGGCGCACCAAGCAGCTCCTTTCCAGATGTGGCAACAGTACTTTATTTTGGGGTGTACTTGGCTCTTACACAGAGAGAGGATTGCATTAGTAGTGAGATAACTACTGGAGCTATAGAGTGATCCAACCATTTTTCCAGCCATCTTGGCAACAGATTTGATGTGTGTGTTCTAGGAATGAAGGTTAGTCCCAGAAGTTTGTCAAGACATGAAGTTTCACCAAGGCGAGAGTCATTCATTTCAGTTGGGGTGTGATGGCGGTCAGAGTGTTAGAATGCAAAAAGTGATATTTTTCTGATCTATCTCCCATGCGAAGGGGAAGGTGTTTTCTTTTTTTAGAGGCGGTGAACTTTAAATTAAAATAAATCGCAGAAAAATATTTTTAGTATAAAATATATGGTTTGCTCTAAAAATTAATTTTTGACATTTATAATTTAAATACAATTTCGGACATACGAGTCCTGCATGCATGGCATAATTTAGAGGTCCAATTTTCACAAACTATGCATTAAATTAGGCTGCATTTTAGCAATAATGTGTTGATTGTTATCTTTCAAGTGGTCTATTATGTCTGGTTTATCAGCATAGGTATGGGACTTTACATATCCATAAAGAAAATAATTTAATGAAGTTAAATCACATGAACAAGATGGCCAATTGACATGTCCATTTCATGAAACTATTCGTTCATTAAATGTTTCAAAATGATTTTCCAGTTGCACAATCTACAAAAGTTGCTCGGATGTCAGTCTTTTTATGGTGAATTACCAAACCAAACTGAACTCAAAATAACCGATAGTTGCCAAATATGCAATTAAACAAGACAGTTGTCAATTTCAGTGCCCTTAAAATAAAAGAAAACACACTATGCAGAGTATTTTTAACCATCTTGGCGTCATACTGAATCAGGGTATATAAGGTTTACAATTTAATCTTTAGTAGTTTGAACTACAGATTTTGATGAAAGCAAAACCTTTTCTATATAAATAAAACAGTAGATGCATGTATGTGCGTCTGTCTGTGTATCTGTGTGCAAATATTTGACCGATAAATTCTGAACTACTGATCACACGACACCGAAATTTACAGGAAATAGTAATCATACACCAAAAATGGTTTATATAGAGAAAAATGTTTTGATGGAATGAATAATGCGTACAGAAATATCAGCAAGTTGAAATGAAAAATGCGAATTTCAATTTGCCGACACATTTCTGTTTCTTTCTGTGCATGCCCAAATTCACTTTATTTCTTTAAGTCGTTTAATATCAAATCTGTCTTACCTCTGACCCGATAGTTAGATCAGCAGGGAATGCGCCTGGAGTGGTAAATGTTTTGGTTTCAATTCTAGCTGATGACCTCCAAGATATATTTTTTTTAATTTTTGAAATCATAACATATCTTAGGTACAATATCATATTCAATAGAAAATTGGCTCCATAATAATAAATATGGAATCTGCAGGAGTCAAAATATATTTAAGCATATTTTACGACCTGGCAAAGTTGGGTGTCCCTCCCCTCCTCACTAGTCTCTTATATTAATAAAGTAGCCGCAGGAATTCACCTCTGGACAAAAGTATTGTAGGTTTACAACAACAGGCACCACATACAAATTCAATACATCTACCCTAATAGCCAGTATCTTATGTAGCTTTCAATCACCATTTTAGACACATTCAGTCATAATAAAATACTACATTGCATCCTATGAGCAACACCATCACAATATCGTTAAAAGAAGGTGTCCCTTATTTTTTTCTCTAAATATTTAGTCCCACTACTGCTACCAGTTGTCATAGGGACGAATTCTACACGTTCCACAGATTCTGTGATTACACCGATCGTAATTGGCTCATACATACATACATACATACATACATACATACACCTAACATAATCTTTCCAATTTCCGATTCATAAATAACAAAGGCTTCCTCACCAAAGTTCGTCCACTGATTGGCTGGGCTCTGAAAATTCTCATATTCCGAAATCCAGTTCTTTGCTATATAAATGAACGGTTACTAAAATTAAAATATGGCGTCACTAAGAGACATCATTTTGCCTCGCGTCAAGTTCATTTAATGCATAGGTCATTAGTCGTGTGTGCATGCGTATGAGCATGCATGTGATACAAATCACTATTAATGACTTCATAGCTGATGGACTGCTGTTCCCTATTTTCTATGAGGTCTACAGTGTGGAAAAGGGTTACTCTTCCTGCCCTCCCTCTCTCTCTCTGCGTGTATTTCCCTTTGCTAATGGTTCTTATTACAGTCTGTACATGCAGGTGTTTGGTTGAGCATACATCTGACAATGCGATAACATTTCTTCTTAACCTTCTATTTTTTAATTATCAATTCATTTTAGTTTTATTCTTTTTTTCTTGTACAATTTTATTGCGTTGTTTTTTTTATTATATATTTTATTATTTTTAGAAAGTTATGTTTTTTGGATGCTAGCAGTTGTAATATCCCCGACTGTGGCCTACGACTTGGGTAATCTCTAACATATGCACACACATATGTATATACTTATGGGAACGAGAAGGAGTTTTCTAACTCATCTGTACTTTCACCTAACACTTTAATAAACAAATCATGCAACAAGAACTGGATTTAATCTGAAAATCCTATCTAAAAAAATATCACAGTCAGTTTTTTGCATAAATCCCATAGCATATGTAAGTAGAGAATAGTTAAAGTCTCCCTCCCAAATAATAACGTTATTATTTCAACACAATCCATCAGAATACAATTGATTGCAATCTTAAATAAAGCCAGGGTAAAATTTCAGCATTAAATGTTTTATATTTGTTTGAATAAAATTCATACCAAAACTAATTCATGGATCATTGTTAATTTTGGAGCACGGCTGCTAGGTGCAGAGGGGAACATCTAAATATGGTCTATGATTACTTTCCCTTAGTATCACGAGAAAGAGGTGGAAGCATTTCTTAAAAACTTGGGATAATATTTACCATATTATCCAATTGCTTCATTTACAAATAAACACCGTTTTGCTTACTTTTATGGCCCTGAGTAATGCTGGCTAGCCCTGCTAGTATGTAATAAAATGTTACTAGTAGGACCTGTGGAACTTCCATAGTTGTGTCCTTCATTGTTTGTATATTGTTGTCCTTCTTAAAAGGAAGCCGTTACATATTTTCATTGCACGATGCCATTGTACAATAAAGATGGATGAGAACTCTGATGCGGATAAGGTGTATCTGGATGGTGAAGCTACTGAGGTTGTCAAAGTTTTATTATCTTGATAATACCATTCGTGCAGGTGCTGTGCGATTGCAAAAGTTTGGTGTGGATGGAGTAAGTTCTATTACTAACCAGCAGAGTATTACCACAATCCGCCAAGAGTTCAGTTTTTCAGGCGCAAACACACACATGGACAAATGATGTCTTAATTTTATAGTAGACTAGCATAGTTATCCGGTGTTGCCCAGTCGTAAAATATGCATAAATATATTTTAATTAATGCAGAATTCTTATTTATTATAAACAGAAATATCGTAGATATCAAACGTAATGTCACATTCCTTTACAGCAAAAAAAAAAAAAAAAAAAAAAAAAAAAGAAACTGAGACGTGCATGCGAGTATTGTTTCTTCTAAACAATTCGCTTCTTGTAATCAAACTGAGATCAAAGCCAAAACATAGACAGCGAGTCAAATCTGATAGCCATTAGGCCAGCTTGACATGATCTTTAAAAAGTGTTTTCAAACCAATTTATACTTAATATAAGGAAGCTTTCATGTTTCATGCCCGCACATGAAACATTTGAAACTAGATAAAAATCCGATGACCCTCACTATAACAATTTTTCAGTTTTGCCCCCTTAGCGGCCATTTTTTCCAAATGAAAACCGATTCAAAAAGTTTTCCACATGTCTGAATACTCTATATACCAGATTTAAAGTATTTAGATCACAAATTCGTTGAGTATATAGGTTGAGAAGTGTCTTCACACACATTCTCACTTTTATAGATATATAAACTTGCAGGGTTACCGCGCGTTTTCTGTGACAAATGTGTAGCCTATTTCTGTTAAAACTTTTATCGCTTCTCTATCTTTCTCTATTTCCTCCCGGTTCTCCCATCTCTCTTCTCCACCCAACCCATTCCTTTCTCTGGACTGACAACTCAGTTTTATAGATTCACAAAGGAATGAGCTGGCAAAGAGAATTAACTCTTGATTATAATAAATCATTTTACTTTTCTTTAGTTAGTACATAATCCGGCTGGAACCTCTACTCCCCCCTCCTTCATGGACGAAATCTGCACCAGTTAAGAATAAATAATTTTACTAAATTTTCGATATTTGTCCAGGGTAACACCAATAAAAAAAATACCAAATTTGTGGCTATTTGCTTTGTCATTTTTTTGGTTTCATACAAACATACAGAAACAAGTTTCTCATTGGTTGAAGCCATTTTGCAGTTTTAGTCAGATGATATACACATTATGTGCAATTAAACAAATAATGCACGTTATACGAGTTTTGGAAATATTTCTTGATACACGTCATAATTGCCACATCTGGGCTGGTGCAGCAACCAATAGTGTCCCCCTCTTAGTCAGGTTTCAAAAAAGAACCTAATACAATATGTCCCACACTGTCTAACAAGCTCCATCACCTGTTCCATCATGACAGTGTTGCAGAGTGGAATGTTCTCTTACATACTTGCTGCACTTGTGCCTCTACCAATGTAAATACTTCTAGCAAACCTGACAATCAGCAAAATTCCCTCCTCCCCCACTTCGCTGTAGAGGTCTCCAGATGCAAGAAAGTTTTCTATTCTCAAACTGCTTTTGAAATTCCCTTGCTGCTTCTTAGTAATCATACATCATACTGCATATTTGTGCAGTCAGTTGACTGCACAAACATGCAGAAATTTAAATGCAATGTGAACAGACGTCTTGCTGTACAACTCCCCGTTTAGTATGCTCTTATAAATCTAGCCCCTAATTCACAGTGGCCCTTTTCGTCTATGTAATAATGTGCTTTGTTTGGGGTGAATACCAGTACAAAATTAATGCTTGTTTTTCTTTTCTTTTAAAGTATCCAACCTATGACTGCAAAACAGCTTATTTACTATTATATCAAAGCGGAGTTAATCAACGTTTTTTTCCTTAAAGTTTTTTGCATTATTGTATTTACTTGCTTCCCCACCAAAGCAAATTAGGCACAAGGCCGTTTTTAATGTGGGGTAAAAACCAGCTCCCCTAAAAGTAGGCAAAAAGGGGGCACTCTCGTTACCAAAAATAACAATTGTCCCAGTATAAAGGGTTTCCCCTCCATTGACTGGTACAAATCATCTTAAGTGCAGCATCTGCAGAACAGATGGTATTTATTTGCTCCCCCACCGAGCAAATTAGGCACGAGGCCGATTTTTAATGTGAGGAGTGAAAGGAGGGGGAAGGGAAAAAGGGGACCAGCTCCCAAGAGGTGGGAAATGGGAGCTGGTTAATGGTCAGGCATGTGGGGTTGCCCCCACATCTGGTCTTTGCTAGTCATAGCTAGTCATAGCTGGCAGCATCTGCAGAACAGATACTACACTTTGAGATATTAAATCTTTTATTCATGTTAAAAAATACATTCAAAATTAACGTTGAACAAAAAACTTAGGCACATGGCCAACTCAAAAGGGGGGATTTTGGGGGTCGTTGGTCATCCTTGTCACTCCAGAACTAAACAAAGTCAAAAGTTTCTCCCAGCTAGTATCTTCTTTCACCATAATACCGCATTCACCCTTTCATATTGGGGGACGTCCTAGTAACTCCCAATTTTAAAAACATTTTTTATTGACGTGTAAAAACAAAAAAGATCTCAATAAAATGGTAACAATAATTCATTTGTGTCGAGGGAGGGGGAAGAAAAAACAAAAGGTGATTAGTAGGACCCTCCCAACCCCGTCTAGTTGATAGACTGCCCGTTCCACTAGGTTTGTAAAAGGAACCTCGCTTCTGCGGGTCAGTCTCTAGGTGGGGATGCCCTCTAGATGGGGGTGAATGGAGAAAAGAAAATTTTTGTGGGTAAGGGATGGAGGTTAGTTTGTATTTCTTTTTCTCCAAGATGGGTAAAATTTAGAGGAAGGGGTGAAAACAAAAATTGCAGGTAAGAGGGGATGGAGATCTTGGAGGCTTCCTAATCGGGGAGGGATGGAACACACACTCAGCTAGCTGAGAGACTACTTGTTTAATTTAACTTTACAGAACTGCGCGTTCCACACCTAGGCGGGGAACACGTATTCAAATTTGGCTCCTCTTCGTACACACAGACTTGCCACATGTATCCATCTTCTGTCAAATGCCGCGCGATGCAGCCTTCTTCTATCACATCTGATCTTCACCCGTAGTTGGTGTTTAAAGAACGCGATCAGATCTTGATCAGAAAAAGACAACACCCCCCGGCAACCTTGCAGACGCGACGTCCAAATCACCATTCTCGCCACGGCCAGGATCGTAACGTAGACCATTTGTCTTTCCCGGTCCCACGGCGGCCTCACGTTGTCCACAACATTGGATACAGTAATTGGGCGAGGATGCTCAGGATCGATGCGAGCCGTCACCCCACTGACATACGACCAGTACTGGCAGAGTTCGCGGCAATCGAAGAAAGCATGATCCGTAGTTTCCACGGCCGTTGTCCCACAACGGGGACAATCAGGCGACTCCAGAAACCCAGAACTGCATTGTATGTTGTTGAGTGGAAGTGAATTTCGGGCCAATCGCCAGGTCAGAGAGAACTCCGAATTGTTCAGATGACTCGAACCTGGCGCCCAGCCCCACGCGGAGCGGATCTCACTCTGCTGCCACCCCAAACGCGCGCATAGCGGGTCGTCCGCGGCCCCCTTCACTAGATCCCTGTGGAGTTCCCTACGGGTAGCAGTCACAAGGTCACTGGACTTTGGTAGTCGTTTTAGCGCGGCTTGGCACTCTTTCATGTAGGCAGATTCTCCCCGCGGCCTGCGACGGCTCTCGATGGAAGGGTCGAGAACGAGGTCGGGGAAGGCGGCAGTAACCACGGGGTGCCACGGTTGGTCATCCTGCATATAGTGGCTCAGGAAGGCCAGCCTCTCAGCATCTCGATGACACTTCAAGTCCGGCATTCCCAAGCCTCCCTCACATGGACGTTGAATACAGACCTGTCTGCTCACCCAGTGTCTTCCTCTGTCCCAAAGGAGCGAGGACAAGAGTTCGACAAGAGCTTTTAGGTGTTGTGCAGGCAGGGGAAGTACGGCCAGTCGGTAAAGGATGAGAGGAAAGACGTAAGTGGCGCACGCCTCAGCTCTACCCTTTAAGGAAAGTTTCCTAGGAAGCCACGAATTGACTGCAGCCTCCACCTTTGACCGTACCTCCAACCAATTCTTGTCAAGCTGGAGACCCGGTCCGAACCACACGCCGAGGATCCGACCCGGGCCATCTGTCCAGCTGAAGGGCGCAGGGAGGTTTGCGTTGCCACTCCATGCGCCCAACCGCAGTCCTACCGACTTGTTGCGGTTTATCTTGGCCCCTGTAATTCTTTCGTACTGTGTGAGTGCCTCCGACACGACCTCAATGTCTCTGAAGCCCGACACGAAGATCGTGACATCATCGGCGAACGCGGATACCTTGGCAGCTGAGCCACCAGGCAGAGCCATTCCGCGCAGGGCCGAATTTGCCTCCCCATGTCTCAGCTTGCGGAGAAGAGGCTCCAAAGCCAGGACATAAAGCAGGGGCGACAGCGGACAACCCTGACGAACCGACCGAGAGATAACAAAGGGTTTCGAGCGCTTTCCGTTCACTTGCACGACAGCGATGGGCTGTCGATACATTATGGAGATCCACTTGCAAAAGTCCGGTTTAAAACCGGCGGCCTCTAAGACAGATGCCAGGAAACGATGGTCGACCCTATCGAAAGCTTTGGACTGATCTAAGTTTATCAGCGCGGCTTCCGTGTCGTCATCTATTCCCCCCTCTAGGATCATGCGGATCAGGTGCAAGTTGTTCTGAATCGATCTCCCCTTCACAGTGTAGTTCTGTTCCGGTTCAACCAACTCGTCGATAACAACCTGCAGCCGATTCGACAGGACCTTGGCCAAAATCTTCAACTCTGTGTTTAGCAGAGTTATGGGCCTGTAGTCGTCTAACTCTTCCCCTCCATGCCCGTCACCTTTCTTCAGCAATGTGATCACTCCCTTGGTCACCTGCCCTGGGATGGATCCCTGAGCAAACCAATGGTTGAACATATCCGTCAGAAGAGGCAGAAACATGAGCGACAGCCTCAAGTACAGTTCGTATGGCAGACCATCAAGTCCTGGCGATCTGTCACAGCTGACCTGCTTCAGCGCAGTAAAGACGTCCTGTTCCGTCACCCGGCCCTCGCAACTAGCCGCTCTAGCCGCCTCGAGGCGGGGAGAGTCGGCCAAATAGTCGCTAAACTCAAGGACCGGAAGATCGGGCTGCTGCGTAAAACGCTCCTCGAAATGTTCTCGAAACCCCTCGCAGATCTCCCGAGTCGATTCCAGGGTGCGTCCATTCGGATGTTTGATTTTTGCAATGTATTTGTCCGAGCCACGCCTAGAAACCTCACGGCGCACGTCTGCATCAGAATTGACTGCTTCGTTGCCTATCTTTCTAAGCCTAGCTCTAACTACTTGGCCTTCGTAACGCTCGCTAGTCTCGCGTAGAAGGTCCTGCTTAGCTAGTTCCTGACTAACCCTATCACCCTCCCCCGTAGCCTGGGCTAGTTTCTGCTCTAGCTTCTTCTTCGTCTTGGCCTTATCTAGTGCGAGGCGCTGGGCATACTTGACGGAGAAGCTTCTGATCTTGGCTTTGAGACCTAACCACCACTTAATCCCGGTAACCGCCCCCACTAGTGCCTTTTTAATCAATTCTCTTAACTGATCTTGGAAGTCTTGTATCTCCAGAAGGGAGGTGTTTAACTTCCAGTACCCCGCTAACTTAGGCCTATTTCCTAGCTTCAGCCGGGCCATAACTAATTTATGGTCCGTCTGGCCTAGCCAAGTGAACGTGGGACAAGATAAGAAGTCTACTTCGCCTCTCCTAACTAACATCCTGTCCAAATAGGTATTTGGATAGGAGGAAACACTATTGGTCCACGTCCACATCTCCCGCCCTGGATGCTCGAACCGAAACCTGTCGACCAGACCGCATCTAGCCATCAGATCAGCCAGGCTGGACTCGCACCTCTCCGATCCTCTAGCTCCGCCTCCTACCTTATCTATGTCGGGGTCTAAGATGGAATTCCAATCCCCCATTAGCACTACCCGCTTCCGACAATCTACAAACGCGTCAAGCTGACTGAAGAATGAGACCCTCTCACGAGCGGTGCTGGGCGCATGAACCGCAATCACCCGAAACACAGAATCTTTTACGGCAACATCGGCCACAACCAGCCTACCCACCGCATCTCTATGGACAACGTCGACCGTCGGCGACAGGGTACGTTTAACCAGCACGGAAACTCCCTTCCCCCGCGGGCTGCCATATGCTGCGAAAACCTCAAAGTCTCGGGCCAGCACCTGACAGTCCACAGAGGAAACGAAATGCGTCTCCTGAATCGCAGCAACATCCACTCCCAGGGACAAGAGGTCGTGCCGGAGGCGAGCCGCCCGGCCCGATGATCTCAAGCCCCTCGCATTCAGACTAGCCAAATTCAAAGCCATGGTACCTACCTTAAGGTGTGTTACACTCAGCTCCGAAGTCAGCCGGGGAAAGGACACCGACGTTGTGTGCAATGCTCAAGGTGGTCAGGTTTTTCACGTCCTGACCTTCTCTCACAATGCCGCCGACATCCAAAGGGTAAGTCAATTTAAGGGCCCTATAGAGTGACGGATGGACCAACACTGGGACCCTTCCCTTGCATTGTTTTGCGAGTTCCTCAAGGGAAGGGTCATTTTTCCTAATCAGTTCAATTCCCGGACCAGCCCCTTCAGCGGCTTCCAGCATTGTCCACACGTTGGTTTTGCAGGCCTCAGGAAGCCTGACGAAAGTTGTTAGCCGTGGGGCGTCCGGGAAATTAGAGGGGACATTAACGTCTTTTCCCCCTGTCTGTTGGCAGTCCAGCAGAGGTTTTAAATTTTTTCTCTGCCGGTGTGGTAAGCCCATTGCCACAGACAGGGGGTCTACAAAACAAAGTTCCTCTCTCGTTTCGAGGGCGAGAGTCCCTGTTGGAGTGAGTCCGTAAGTGGGAGAATCTGAAGGGTCTCTCCCCCTCCCGGGTTCATTCTTTTCTTTCTGGGATGGCGGCTCAATTTGCATTGGTGTGGGGACGAGTGTCTGTGTGGTGTCTGGTGTTGGTGTTGGTGCGGTGTCTGGTGTTGGTGTGGTGTCTGGTGTTGGTGTTGGTGCGGTGTCTGGTGTCTGGTGTTGGTGCAGTGTCTGGTGTTGGTGCGGTGTCTGATGTTGGTGTTGGTGTTAGTGCGGTGTCTAGTGTTGGTGCAGTATGTGGTATGGGGGTGGAAGTGGGTTGTGTTGTTGTTAGAGGTGGTGTATGCTCACAGGGAGTGGGGGCTGCCTTTTCTTCCCCTTTCCTTTTCTTTTTTATTCTTTTGAATGAACCGGGGAGTGGTGAGGTTGAGTTCCTCTCCCTCTCACTAGCAGATTCATCCTCAGAGGAGCAGTGTTTTCTTCGCTTGATCCCCGTCTCAATTGGTGTGGGGACCGTTAGTTGTTGCTGCTCCTCTAGTTGTTGTTTCTCCGGTTGGTGCTGTTGCTTTTCTGGTTGCTGCAGCCGTTTTTGTTGCTGCTGCTGCTGTTCTGGCTGTTGCTGCTGTTTTTGTTGTTGCCGCTGTTTTCGTGGCATTGGTTGTGGCATTGGCCGCGGCAGCTGATGTTGTTGCTGCGGCTGGTTCAATGGCTGATTTGGCTGCTGCTGCTGTGTCTGCTGCCATGGCTGTTGCTGCGGCTGTTGTGGAGGCTGCTGTTGTTGTTGCTGCCTCAGTTGTTGGGTTGGTTGTGGGACGGTGGCAGATGGGATTGTGGGCTTCCATTTCCGCCTCATTACCGTGATCCATTCCTCCCCTTTGGCCTCCTGCACAGTTTTGGGTTTCCTCGGTGCTGGGGTTGGTGCTCCGGTTGCAGGAGTTGTGACAGCCTGTTTGGACACTGGTGCTGTCTCAGAGGTTGGGACCGCCTTTTGTGTCACTTGAGTAGGAGTTGACCTTTGAGGGCAGCTCTTGGCCATGTGACCCTGTTTTTGGCAGAACCAGCAGTGCGGACGACGCCCCTCCACTACTACTGTCATAGTTGCCTCCTTAAATGTCAGCTGTGCTGGTATCACCTGGAAGCCTTCTTTCTTTAGCCTCATGGCCACAGTGTAGCTGCCCAAGTGCATGCCGGTTTTCGACCGCACTGGGGTTATTTTTTCCACCTCGCCGAACTGTGTGAAGAAGGATCCCAGGATTTCTGCTGATATTTGCATAGGTACATTGAATACCTGCACCCGGGTCCTTGTCCTGCCCTGCTATTCGGGCTTTAGTTTTATTCTCCCATACTTAATTTCCTGTAGGGAGAGTCTCTCCGCATCTTCCTTGGTGGGTAGGAGGATGTCCCACATGGCGTAGCTCCTCTGGTACAGGTATAATACCGGGATGTTTAGCTTGTGTAGGAGCCCTGCCATGTCTTCCTTTTTCATCCCTAGGAGGCGGTTTTCCGGCATATCCGAGATGATGAGGGAGAGCACTCTGTCTTCGATTGCCTCCCAAGCACCTGGCACTGGTTTAATTTCTGCCCCCTCTATGTATTGTCTGTACTTGGTCAAGTACAAGTCTCTATACTCTTGAGGGGACAGTTGCTTCTCTACAGTCTTCCCCCATGCCGACCCTCTTGTTGGTGTTGGATCTTTGGTGAGGTTGGACTGTTTTTGCTGTTCCTTGGCGGAAGGGTTGCTATTTTGAGGGGCATTTCCCTTTCCGCTTTCCTTTGGGACCGACTCTCCCTGCTCTATACTTCTTCCAGGAAATACTTCCCTTTTTGGGGAGTCGGCCTCCTGGGGAGCATTGTCCTCTTTATTGTCCTTGGGAGCTTTTGCCCCTTTTGTTTTGGGGAGGTCTAGGCTGTATGCCCCCTCGTTTTCTTGATTTGCTCCCCTTTTGGGGCAGTAGCTCTCCTGGGGAGCACTGTCTCTCTTATCGTCCTTTGGGGCTACTGCCTCTTGATTTTTGTTGTCAGAGCGGGATGCCCTGTCCAACATTGTTTTTTCTCCTTTTTGTGGGGAGTCGCCCTCTTGGGGAGCTGCTGGTGAGTTTTCTCCCTTCTGGGGGGCGTCCTTCGGTTTAGTGTCCGGGCGGTATGCCCCGTTGCTTTTTGCTTCCCCTGTTGGGGAGTCGTCCTCTTGGGGAGCAGTTTTTCTTGTGGTAGCCCCCTGGCTGGGGGTATCGGTATTAGTGGTCCCCGGGCTGGGGGTGTCCATTTTTGAAAAAGCTCTCTCTTCCCTGTATAATTCACCAAAATGAGTGACGTGGAGTCGGCGTCCAAAGTGGGAGCCGACTTTGGCGCCAAAAAGAAGTGGCGCCAAAGGCGGCAAGAGGGGAGATAGAACTGAGAGAGGGAGTGGGAAGTTAGTGGAGGGAAGAGAGAAAGTGTTTCCGACCCTCCCTCGCGGGAAGGTCGTAAATTATCAGCTCGGATCCCCCCGTGAGGGGGGAGAGCAGAGAAAGACAGACCAAGTGGGGGTGCGGACAGAACGCTACCCAACAAGCTCGCCGGGCACGAGAATGTGTCGCCAGAACAACACTGCCTATCGCTGTGTATGTATCAGAGAACAGATACTACACTTTGATCCCGGCCCGAAGGCCAAGAACATTTGGTATTTATTTGCTCCCCCACCGAGCAAATTAGGCACAAGGCCAATTTTTAATGTGAGGAGTGAAGGGAGGGGGAAGGGAAATGGGGACCAGCTCCCGAGAGGTGGGAAATGGGAGCTGGTTAAAGGTCAGGCATGTGGGGTTGCCCCCACATCTGGTCTTTGCTAGTCATAGCTAGTCATAGCTTGCAGCATCTGCCGGAACAGATACTACACTTTGAGATATTAAATCTTTTATTCATGTTAAAAAAATACAGAAAAAAAATCAACGATGAACAAAAAACTTAGGCACATGGCCAACACTTTGATCCCGGCCCGAAGGCCAAGAACAGTTTTTTGCTTTATATATTAAATGATACAAAATACATGGTAAAATATTTATTAGTTTGGGGATTGAGATAGATTTTGTTTTTAAAAACTTATTACACAATTCGTCTAATTAACTGAAATGACACCATAAAGGTGCGAATAAAAAGAAAAATTGAGGCAGGTTTCAATACAAATGATACCAAAACTACAACCTTCTTTTATCAATCTGATCGACATGACAGCGGTTGTCTTTTTCTCTTCTTATGATTATTAGTTTTAAAATCATAGATTCGAAAGGATGGAGCAATTAGTTATTTTTTAATTTAATTAACATTTCCGACTTTTTTTTTAAGCAATTTACTAAAATGAAACTCTGAATGTTCAATCTATCTATGAATCAAATTAATTCAAAACACATTTCATAATTTAAATGCAATTAAGTATTTAACATTAATTCAAAGTGCAAAAAAGCACAAAGAAAATTAAAAAATGAAAAAAAAATATACAAAAAAGACTTCCATTGCCAACAAAACAAAACATACCAACAGTAGATCTTTAAATATTAAGAAAGTGGGGGTAAAATAAATGTATTTACTTTTTTATTCTCACTCTGTCCTCTGAAATCTCCTTCGGGTCACATTAACTCAGAGTGCAAGAAAGCCAAAGACAAAAAAAAATGTGACCTAGTTCGATTGCCAAATAAATCAACAACAATTTGATTAATACATTACTTGTTTTCCTTTTGTTTAAGCGATGTTATTTTTGTATAAAGTTAATGACCTCAAAGTCCAATAGTCGACATCTGATTGTGAAAGACTCTGCCAACAAGCATTTTTCTAAATAATGAGAACAAAAAGCAACAACTACGAAATTAACAGTGTAAATACGAGCGGACGTGCAGACGACTTCTGCTGTCCAGAGATACTTAAGTCATCGAATTAATCTATTAATCCGACACTCACGAAGTATGCTTCTCGGATGAATATAACAATCACAAAGCTGTCATATTTGATCAGAGAATCATTAAGAACTCTAGGGTTGAAATAAAAGTTTCTCTTTGAACTGCTGAATACCGTTAAATGTTAGAGCAAAAAAAAAAAAAAATTTTTTTTCTTCAGTTTGCAACGTTCTCGGCATACCTGACAATCCTTTTTCTGTTTCAACCTTCTTAGAAAATCCGCATTTCTTTTTTCTTACCGACACGCGAATTAACCATACGGTTCAAACGACTCCTAGTTAAAAAAAAATGTTCCCCCAAATGAAAGAAATACCAACTTTATATATGCTCAAATTCAATCGCGGATTAATTTGTATGTCACCTTTTCGTTTCCTATCGGTCGGGTTTCGAGTTCGAGTGTTGGTGACTTTTTATAATATGCACACGTCACCCTAGGACGCTTGTTTCTAGAACTGTTTTCACAAGAACCAATCATTGAAGGTGGATGGGGTCTGAAAGACTTTATAGTTTTTCGTAAACAAACGATATTTTTAGGGAATTAATTCCTATTTTAGTCACACAAATATATTGTTGTAGAACACTAACTTCCATCGCTGTACATTTTAAAATCTAAGCGTCTTCGTTTTTCAATTGAAAACATTGCACTCACAAATTTGTAAATACCAAAATCAATTTTAAAAGAAAATGTTAATATTTAAAATTACAAATTATGAGGCATGTATTTATCAACTAATTTTGATATTAATAGAATGTTGTTACCTTAAATGATACCGTTGGAGCACAGGGAGGAGCTGGTATTGGTGTAATTACAATTTAAAAATGGGTGAAATTAGTTCAGCAGAACATTATCACTGTTGACCTAGGGAAGAGTCTATCAGGTACGTGTATGCAGTATGATGATATGTGGGAGTAAAAATTGGGCAATGAGGATTGAGGACATGTGTTGCATGGAGAGAATGATACAATAGCTGTGTAATGCGAGTTTTAAATATTAGCTTATGTCTGATGAATTTAGAGGAAGATAAACATTTTATTTAGATAATATGAGGAAATGAATGCAGAAGAGGAAACTGGTGGTTTGTCCATATTGACAGATTGGATGGAAGTGCTTAGGTTAGTAGATGTAAAACTTTAGAAGTTAGGGTTAAGGAGGCCAAGGAAACTGGAAGGAAATGAGGATGGATTTGAGAGGAAGAAGGATAAAGTCTGGCTAGAGATTCGTTTGGAAACCAAATTTTAAAAGCCATCAAGCACGTGGCAGCATGTGAAGCAAACATCAGTCAAAATACAATGATAATGCACCTGAAGAAGGTTGGAGGTTACATCGATCGAAGCGTCATGAAAATAATGCTCAATATGAGAAAAATTGTCCAAAGAATTCAAATAAACTCTACAATTATATAAATGCAATTATGTGTGTGTGTGTGAGTGTGTGTGTACGAGTTCGTTCCTTATAGACTCCGAAACGGCTGAACAGATTTTATTTTAAATTTATAGAACTTTAGTGTATAAGTCTGGGAGTGATCTTAGTTAAGTTTTGTCTCAGAATACCCCCCCCCCCGGTAATTACCGATAATCAAAACCGTTATTTTAATTTTTCTATCATCGGTAAAGCCATTTTTTCCATGTCGTCGCTTAGCAACAATGATAGAACAATGGGCCGTAAAAATTCTACTGTGGGTAAGTTGATAGTGTTTTTTTTGTTATTTTTTTTTTTTTTTGTATGACGTGATTTGTAGGTTCAAAACCCGCTTGTAAATTTTTTAACGTTTTTTTTTTTTACTGGAAAGAAGTTTACATAAAATAATTTTCTAAAGGAAACAGTAAGTTCTCTAGAGTGCAATGTACAATCATTTGCAAAGGATAGAAAAAGAATTATGACAATTATTTATTTTCAAAATAGGAACGTCCAGAAGTAATTTTAGTATGTTATTATGGATGATAACGACTACCAGTTGTCAAAATTTCAGCTTTTCAAAGTTATTTCTAAAAATATTAAGTTTTAAAATGTTGTCCCTTAGTTTTGGACGCTACTGTAGGTTAGTTTGGAAATCAATTTCTATAAGTCATCAAACATGTAAAACAGATGATCATCATCATAATGACATCTCAAACATATTGTAAAACTGTTTTTAAATCCTAAGTAAACATAGACGTTGGAATATAATATCAAAATTAGAAGTTATAAAGTAGAGTGACCAAATTAATAAAAAGGAAAAGATCTCAATTATAAAAGTTAAGGAATCCTTAGGTTTAAGTACTTTACTAGAAAGCAGAACAGAATATCTTGGCAAAGTTTGGTAATGCTAGACTGTACACATATCATAGTAATAAATTTGACTAAAAACATAACCTCCGACTTGGCGAAGATAATTAGGAGACGTACCTGTGAACCGTCTGAAACAACCAATATTATTTGTTTCCGCTTAATTTCATTAGAAATGCCCATCAAGGCATTCTTCTTGCATAACTAAATCACTTATTTATTATCATCGATGTGTGTAAGTTTGTATGTCCGGCTAAAAGTAGATTTAATTGAGAGCTTTAAAATAAATCAATGGCGTTTCTAAATATGGAACATCTTTTTAAACTTCTGTTTTTTTTAATATTTCATAATATTCGAAATGAATTTGCCATAAAGATCTCAAACTAAATCTACCACGTAATTAGATTCATTTAATTTAATATTTAACCGACATTGGATAAAAAAAAAATCGTTTTTATTGAATTTACCAACGATATTTTTTTTTCATTGTATGTTTATGTTCGATTAAATTTTATTGATTGATGAAGCCTTCGATCTGATTTTTTTTTCACTGTAATTAATTTTACAAATTCAAATATGCTGTTTATTAGCTTATTTGAATGTTAATGCTATATCATAACATCTCAGAAATCTGTAGGTTTTCAAGTTTATAACAATCACAACAAAGTGACAGCAAAACATACGGCATAATAATGTTGACATCTCGGTTCTCATTAGATCACCGAAGTTAAGTAATGTTAAATCTAGTCAGTACCAGATGGGAATACCAGGCGCTGTATGTAGGAGGAAACTGACACCTTCCTGTAAGAGCTGCAAAAAACCTAACGCCGTTCTCCCATGACAGGGATATGCATACAACTAGGAATCGTTTGTGAATGTCATACTCCCATGAAACTTCCTCCTTTGGAGGAAACCACTTCAATCTGCCTAGGGTGAATGCTGCTGACATAAACAATAAAAAACTTATTTAATTGAATTGTTGCTTGATTGCTCATTAACGATAATCTGCAGATGCACAAATACACATTTGTTGGAAATATACGTGCTGCACTTTTAAAACTTTTGTTTGCATGAAAATGCAACACAGACAATCTAATTCATCAATCTTTTTTCTTAAATTACACTGTGCAACAAATTGCAGGTTTAAAAAAAATGCACGTTACATAGGGTTTGTTCTGATGTAACAAAAACATCCCAATACTAAATCTGATCTTTATTTCTTTAGATCAGACACCGTTTTTCTGTATCATAAATAATATCTCATTATTATTGGTTATGAATTAAAAACAAAGAATTGTTAGTTGAAACAACATTTTTAACCGTCGTGGTTGAGTGTCGTCTTCCTCTTATATTCCAGCAACAGTTTGTCAACATGCTAGGGCTTGAATCTTAGGAATCTATTATATAAAACCAGAGTTAATCAGTAGTTGTTTTCCCTACATAATTTAATCACACAAAATACATGCTAAAATATTTCTCAGTCTGTACTTCAATCATCAAGTGACCTCTAATGAAGATTCTATCTATCATCTCTCAGAATGCCTGAAGATATCGGCTTACTAATTTATGTTATTGTTTTTTCTTCCTTTTTAAAACTCAATCATGTTCTGCAAAGCCAAAAACAATTTTTCTCTATAAAACAACCAAACCAAACACCACAAATAAATATTTGAAGATATAAAGAACTTAAAGTATAAAACCTTTGTTTTATTTTTCAAAATTATTGGATTTGGAATTAAATAACCGGAAAGAGTAGATATTTCATAAAACAAAACTAAACCAAGCAAGTTAGTCTGTTTATTATGTTAATAAACAGACTAACTTGCTTGGTTTAATACAGAAAGAAAAAAATGTCTTTCTTATTGTAAACTTATATTCCACTGTCAACTGATATGACATGCTCTTTTTTGGCAAACTGACAACACGCTGTCAAAGTACTCGCTCCCTTCCATATGCTTTCATCATTCGCCTCCTCTCTCTCTCTGAATAAGTCTTATGCTAGCTTCTGCTGAACTTTGCCAGGACACGATGGAAACTAACTAGAGGAACACGTGTACACGAAAAGACAAGATACATGCAATTGTTAAAGAAATAAAAACTCTATAACAATCATGTTTTCGAGATTTAAACCATCTTGTGTAATTTGTTCAACAAGCAGGTCCTTAGAGATAGTTTAAAGGACCGCCTGCTGAACAATAGAGTTCCAATCCAACATAATATAATCAGCCTCATAGGAAAATTAATCTGAATACGGGACAACAAAGGAGATGACATAACGCACAATCATATGATGCATTGAACATGAAGAAACCCTCTTGGATATTTTATATAATAACATTAATAATTAAACGCGGAGATTCTGAAATTAAAAATGGATAGCAAATACGGAAAATCCCACAGGAAAGAAAAAAGAAAATTCTGGCATTTCCAATACAAAGCAAGAAGCAATTACTAGATGGCTTTAGAAAAAAAAAGAAAAAAAAAAGCATTTTACCTTGGCCAGGAATGGCCAGTCTACAGTGTATTGCAAAAGTGGGGTATGGAACCTCCAGAGAGTAAAAAAACAAAAAAACAAAAGAAAAACACGTCTGCTTATGCAAAAATAAATTGTTAAATATCTAAATTATTTTCATGGATTTTACAAATTTAAAATTGTTGTTAAAGTAAACCTTATTTTGTATCTGGAATTATTTAAAAGCAAAAATTGGGTAAATTTTTACTTCTTTTCCAGCTCAATACTCACCTTTAAAATGACTATTTGTCTGAACCAGATTTAAATACGATATTCGTAACCTGAAAACCTATAAAAGTCGTCATTTTAAATGCGAGTGTGGAGTTGGAAAGAAAGTCAAAAAAGATAATAAATTGTTATTCTGCAACACAATCTCTAATACATAAATATTAGATTCTTATTTTGGATTTGTTAACAATTGAGCACTCTGCTAAAGTGCTCTTGCACTAATTTCACAAATATAAACAATGATATTTTTAGTTTCAATAATCAAGTTTTTATTCAGATTTTTACTTGCTAAATTTCATACTACTACTACTACTAGTAAAGTGCAATAGATTTCTTTGTATTATTTGGGTTCTTCAGACTACCGTTTTCATCTTGAATGTCATTTTCATAACGTTTTGATTTATGTAACCTTCGACCTTTAGGCGTATCTTGTTGAATTCAGGAATGTTTCTGTCAAACTCTGAAATTTAGACAGAATTTCGAACGGTACACTTTATTTACTTCACGTGGGTAGCATGCTCTCGTTCCATCAGCCTTGACTGAATAGAGGTTCTAAGTAATTCATAATTGTATTTTTCAATTGCCTGCATTGAGAATTGAACCTTCAACCAGTGTGGGCAACTGGAAAATATAAACAATACAATTGCAAAATACTTAGCACCTCTATCCAGTCACGGCTAACAGAACATGCTAACCCCCATGAAGTAAATAACGGGTTCCGTTTGAAATTCCATTCAGATCCCCCCCCCCCCCAGAGTTTGACAGGAAAGTTCTTGAGTTTGACAAGATACACCTGAAGAATGCTAGATGTTACATCGACTGAAAGGTGAAAATGACACTGAAGATGAAAGCAGTAGTCTGAAGAATCCAAATAATTCCAATAACTAATTTTCATTTCAAAAATTCAAAAATGTAATAGATTACTATCATGGTGGGATTTGGTGAGAGCACAAAAAAGGAGGGTGAGGAGAAAGGTTTTATTGGGCCTTTAATGAAGAGAGAGAGAAAGAGAGAGAAAGAAAGAGAGAGAGAGAAAGAGAGAGAGAGAAAGAGATCAAAGGACTTGTCATTTTAAGTTGTTATAGATTGACATTATTTAGTCAGAGCTCCAATGTGTGTGGATATAACCAGGATTGAGGAGCTGTAAGTTATAAAGTTTGACTCAGACTGCTAAAATTAGCAAATATTCGACTCCTTATAAAATCTTCCAATTGGGTACAACTTTAAAAGACATCCAGGGATGAAGTTCCATCTGGAGGCTGTAGGGAATGTGAAGTTGCCCCTTAGTTACCATTGTTCCCAGGTTCACTTTGATCCAGACTGATAATACTTGCCATGGCATCTGGTGCTACCAGATTATGCTGCCTGAAGATAACTCCCTAACCAGAAATGTTACAGGTAACTGGAGGCCGCCTGTGAATTTAATATTCCCTTGACGTTTCCTCCTTTGGAAGAAAGGTGTTCAACCTACCTAGAGTTAATTCCATACAACAAGAAGAACAACAAAAATATTCAGACTGTATCTTGACTCTTTAAAAAAAATCTAACTTCAAATCTTAGCATTCTTAAGAGTTCGACTGACTCTCCATCCCTAAGTAACAATTGTAATGGAAGATCATATCTGACCTCAGTTTTGTGCATTTGGAACCCTTGAACCGAATGTTGGTCAATGAGCTTATTGTTGTTTAATAAACCAATAAGCTTCCAGAATACATTTTAGAAATCACATGGGATGCATATTAATTGAAATCTGTTTATGGAGAGGGTAGTTGTAGACCACTTTTATCTGTAGTTCTCGATTTAACTTTTATTAAAAACTTTTTAGGTGATAGAAAGGACCCGTAGCACAATGGTTAGAGTATTGAAAAAATCTATTGTTAAAGTGATATTCTCTTGGAGGTTGAAAGTTCAATTCTCAGTGTGGCCGGCCAAAAAATACAATTGTGAATTACTTAGGACCGCTATCCAGTTATGGCTGACAAAACCAGAGCATGCTACTCCTGTGAAGTAAATAAAGGGCTATGTTCAAACTTCCGTCCAAATTCCTGAGTTTGACAGAAACATTCCTGACAAGATACAACCGAAACTTTGTGAAAATGACACTCAAAATCAGAACAGTAGTCGGCTTAGTTTATCAACTGTTCAGATACATTTGCGCCACCCACGCAGAGAAGATTAAATCACGATTGTAATGGCTTAGCATACCATTGATCTAGTTTGCTTACTCAAGCCTACTACAAGGATTGTAAAAGTTGTGGTGTGGACGTTGGCTTTGGTAGAAGTGAATTTGGAGTATCCTGTTGCACATAGGAATCACGTTTCTAAATATAAAATGGTGAAAATATGTATGTGTGCCATAGAGTATAATCCGACTGCATGGACAAGCAACAAAATATGAATGATGAAGATTATTAATATATATATATATATATATATATATATATATATATATATATATATATTAGCTTTTATGCAAGTAAGACTTTAATCTTATTTCTATTAGGAATTAAAAAAAATGTTTCATCTGTGAACGATGATGCCTGAGCAAGTGTAACTTTCGAGGTACTATGCATCTGATAGTAATTACATTAATTAATCTACTTTATTTTGACAGGAAATGCAAGATTCGGCCACAAAAAGGCGGTGGGTGAATGTGACTGACTTAATGGATAGCGATAGGAGAAAGAGAGAGAGGTAGAGGAAAGAGAGAGATGTATAGAAATGGGAAGAGAGAGTGAGAGAAAGAGGGGACAGAGAGAAAAGAGAAGGAAGGAACAGAGAGGATGAGAGGAAAGAGAGAAAAAGAGATGGGTTACTTTTATTAATACTGATGATGAATCGTTTTTTGAAAATATTGTTCAAGAATGCAGTTGAAGCGAAAAGTTTTGTGATCAGAGCTAATCGTATTTACAAGGCATTTTTTTAGTAGGATTTGACAAAAAATCGTTTTAATTTATTGCAGAAACACGGATGGTGACAGACAATGGCCAGTACTCAAGTGTACCAGGACTCCTACTACAAGTAAAGGTAAATTGAGATGGGGTGGGGGATCGGGATTGACAAAAAGGAGACAATATCGGTGGACATCAAAAGATAGTATTCTTCTTTTCTAAGAAATAAAAAGGTCTCTAGCAAAAAGATGATGACGCAGGCAAGATTGGAAACTAGCTAGCCATAGAGGGCACAATTGCAATTCCTAGTTGTAGATAAGAACGAAGAAATGATGACTGTGGTGGCGATAGTGGAAGCCATATTAAAGTGGGTCAAAATTTGTGTAACAGAGTTTGATATGCGATGATATCTGATATGCAACAATGGAACCATGTCATCTGACATGCCTTGGAGAAAATGCTGCAGGTTGATTTGCCAAGTAACCTTGCGTTAATAGTGGGGTAATATTCGAAAATAACTATTGAGTACAAGGACAAACTTTTCATATAAATTAATTGACTGCTGCTGATACTGACCACTCAGTGACAGGTCATTCATCTGTGCATGCGAGATGCATGCAGGGATAAATTGACACAAGGTTACTTGGCAAATCAACCTGCAGCATTTTCCCCAAAGACTCATCGTCAGATGACATGGTTCCATCGTCATGATGACCGAATGCAGCAGTAGCAGTTTCCATGTCTACTGGCAATTCTGTTATACTAACAACTGTGAATATATGGAACAATACTTCAGTAGCTTTTGAATAGTGACTCATGTTTGGTCTGTTCGATTTTTCTGTTAGTGTCATGGCCGTCAGCCATTAATGGCCGACAATAGTCATTAATCTAGCATATAATAATTCTCTCACCAGGAATAAAAAATAAGAAGGTGAAGGTAAGCATAATAGCTGTGACTACAACAACAAGCCAAGCATGTGGGGTCTCCTTTGAGTGAAAAATTTACTTTCACCATGACTTATGTTTGTGCAAAATTTAAAAAAAAATCCAAGGCATGGTTATTGAGAAAAGTGTGAACAAAAGAACAGATGAACGATTTGAGGGCAATTTTACCCCTATAGTGCCCTCTAGGGGGGACAACCAGAGTTATCCTGGAAAATCTGTTCTAGCAAAAATTTACTTTTACCATGACTAATGTTTGTGCAAAACTTTAATAATCCAAGGCATGGTTATTGAGAAAAGTTCAAACGGACAAATGGGAGTGAATTACCAAGTCCAATCCCTCCTTTGTCAGGAGACCAAAAAGGAGACAACAGAGGTGCACAACAAAATAGAGTTTTTTTTTTTCCATTATTTCATAGGAAATAAATATGTATTTATGAAAGAACTAGTGGAGTAACCGATGAATGATGCTTCGGTAAAACTACTACAGCTAGCATTCAGTCATCATGATAGTGGCATCATGCTGTCTGGAGGCGAATGCTATTAATTGCACTGCAAAATCACCTAGTGTATTTCTCTCTCACAGTGACAAATGCGACATAAGGGTCGGAAAGTGAAGTTAAAAAGTCGGCACCATCAGGTATCTTTTGCAAAACCCTGAAAAAGATGTTTGGGCAGCCACATCAACATTTTCTGATACAGGCACCTCAGGCGATTAGCTTGAAACATACCCCGTCTCAAAGAAAGAAGGCAACGCCTGGAAGGGTAGATCTTCTAGAACTGCACAGAACAAGGGTAAAGGTTATTACAGGAATGGTTTAATCTCTTTGTTTTGGGGCTGAGGCACAAAATCCCTGGCAAGAAAAACTCATGTGGGTAGTTAGGAGGGTAAGTAGAGTAAAATAAGATGCACCTCTTTTATGCAACTGATAGTCTGCTACTGATACTGATGTCAAAATGATATCCAATATGTAGAAAATGGTAGATGTGGGCAGAGTGAAAAAACTCATATCTGCCACACGTGTTGAAGCTGTTGAAAAATTATCAGGTTTTGTTAGGAGTGCCGATATCAAAATGGTACAAATTTACCCTTATTTTATTTTGGATTTCAATAAATATTCGATTAATAGTAAATTTAAAAAAAATTCAATGTATATTTATCAAAGTTACGTATAGACAAGAACATAAAAGATCTTGACAGTTTTAATACAGAGATTATTATAGGTAAAAGGTATGAACCCAATTTTCTCTTGTATATGGGTAAAGTATTAATCTGTGTTCCGTTAATCATGTATCGTTTAAAAGAAGCATGAAACACCCCCCACACACACAAATAATAATTTGATGTGCCATAAAATTAGACACACTAAACTCGTTAGTAAATCGTTTTTAATCTATATAAATAAAACAGTAGATGTATGTATGTGTGAAAATATTTAACCGATAAACCCTTAAACTACTAGTCATATAACATTTTCAAACTATATCTTCCGAAACTAAGTCACAGAGCGGCGCTAGGAGCCTCAAATAATCAGATTTTTTATGGACCATTCTTCTATGAGTCTTTAACCAGTGAAAATAGTTTCTAAAGGGTCAAAATTTAAAAAGTCGTTATACATTTTGTACATTCATCTTAGTTTATTTTTAATCAGTTCATATGCGTGTCACGTTAATACAGTGGTAACATCACCAGCTTTGAATGCTACAGTTTTGTTTTCTGTTTCGATTCTAGCTGATGGTACCCAAATACTCTTTTGTACTTTTGAAATCACAACTATATTATATACGAAATCTGGACAAAAGAAAATGTATTAAAGCATATTTTACGATTGAACAAAGCTGAGTCCCACCCCCTCCGCCAGTTGATCTATTTATTTTTTTTCGGATGTGCATGTAATTATTCACAGTGTGATTAATACATGGTTTAGCGAGATAACACGGGTAGGTTTTCACTCATGTAGCGATATATCAGGCCATTAGGATACTGCATGTGCAGCCTATTTCCACTTCCACCTGAGGCTTCAACTAACAGTCAGACTTTGAGTGTTATGTTGACAAGATATCACCTTGATTGCCTCTCACCATGGCTTGGGTGGAAGACAAGGCAAAAAATTCCATTCGCGATGTCTCTGTGACAAAACATCATATATCTTTCCTCGCCACAAGCAACAGCCTTGTGAGACTAGATGAAACTTTGAACTCTGTTCCATTTCTATAGTACATGCCGACCGAATGAACCGGTCTGACATTCCTGTGTTTCCTAATTCTTTCCAGACCATATTCTGTGTTGATGCAACTATTGAATAAAGTTGATTTAAACTGTAAAGAGACTTGTCTCTTTAACTGAGAACTTGGTAACCCTTTTGTTTTTCATTTGAAATAAGGCGAGTCAGATGAATATAGATACAGCGACCTGATTAAAAAATAGCTATCTTTCACTAAAACACATATCTATCTCTACAAACTGGCGACTTACTGAACCTCACTTTAATCACTCTGCGAACGACTACATTGCACATGCAAAGGAAAAATCTTTACCCAACTGCTAAACTACATGGTTGATATGCTGTCACAAAAGTGAAAGAACATTTTACAGTAAATATTGTTTAGTGTGCATTGAATAATTGTAAAAGAATTGATATGCAATAGTGTAGAAGAGCCGCTAGTGCTTGTAGCAGCAGCAGCTACCGAATGACACATACGCAAATGACTGAGCCAGTGTGCTAAGTGACGTCACAGCAGAGGAAGAGAAAGAAAATAAAATAAATAAAGGACACATGGACGGCAAGGGATAGAGAACACACGTAAGCAGCAGAAGACCAGCAAGGTATGCTGGCAGAAGATGGATGTGTGGTCAGGTGGTGGTGTAAGAAACTTTTAAAGCAGCATGTTTGACAACAGAGTTTGGTTAAGCACATGTCGGTGCGAGAGGAACTGTAAAAAACAATATGCAATGCGTTCTTGGAAAGCACCTGCAATCAATAACTTTTGTTAAAAAAAAAAAAGAAAAAAAGCAGAGTCGAATTTCGTCAGTTTATTTATTCCCTTGCGACTGTCTCAGACACAACCTGTTGGGTATTAAAATGTAACAACACTGTCGGAGATAACGACAACATTACAATAGAGCAGACCATTAAAATTAATGAGCAATTAATGAGTTGAATTTTCGCATTAAATAATCCCCAAACGGTTGATTAAACAAACAAAAAACAGACTGGTTAAGGAATATTATGTCTTGGACGCATTAAATGATCTTAAAAGATCATGTAATAAATAAAAAAAAAAAAATTTTTTTTAAAGGGACAATATGCCACAAAAATTAACTCATCAAATGAATTCATGAATTGTTTATCTACTTTGACTTCCTTGGACTGCTCGCTTTTGGAATTCCCTTCCTGCTTCTCCAATCATATCAACATGCATGCATGCAGTTCTCCAAATTGTAGCGCCATGCTAATCTCGAGAAGACAAGTAAAGATGGTAGCTTCCCATCTTTATTTGGAGGTGTATCTCCCCACTCCACCCCATGAGTTAAACACGTCTCAGATACCAATCTGGAAATTTCTACGGCTTGGTGCATGCAGTACATACAGTGCTTAACCTTTTCAAATTGTCATCCATCTGGTACTGGCCAGGCTCAGCATTGTTTAACTTTGGTGATCTGGCACGTGATTGTGCCATATATCAACACAGATTTAAATGTAATGTGAACAAGCATCTAGCTGCACAACTCCCCATCCAAATTATCACTCCTAGTCTAATCAAAGTAGCCTCTTACACTTCAGTGAAATGATGCCTTGTTTGGAGGTGAACAAACGTTTTTTAAAAAAAATAGTTCACAACGTTTCAGCTGGTGTAACAACCAAAATGCGGAAAATAATACAGATAATCCTGAAATATAATTCGGTTCCATTTCATTCATCAGTAAAAAAAACAAAAACAAAAAAAACAACATGCCCAAAAGAGTTGATAAAGCACACAAAACAAACGAATGAACACGTGTCCAATGCAATGGTAGAAACTCTAGAGAAAAACCTCCAGTCTGTAGTGGAATGGATACAAATCCATTCCACTACAGACTGGAGGTTTTCCTCTAGAGTTTCGATGGTAACTTTCAATCCTGCCAAAACTAAGCTTATTTTCTTTAATAACTACAAGAAACCTTCTCAGTCACTAATAGTCATGGTTAATGATACATTAACTGAAAGTACCTCAAGCTCCTCGGCTCAACTTTCACTGGCGACCATGAGTTGGAACAGATACGTTGAGGGCATTGCTAACACTGCCAAGAAGGTTGACTCTCTCTACCGTGATAGAAAGTTATGTATGCTTGAGAGTATCCTGTACCTCTACAAGACCACCATTCGCTCATGTATGGAGTATTGCTGTCACATTTGGGCTGGTGCATCTGCTACTAGTCTCTCACTCCTGGACAGGATTCAAAAGAGTTGCCAATCTGATAGGTTCTAAACTGTTAGCTAGGCTTCAATCTATCACATTGGCGAAATGTTGCATCCCTCTGCCTGTTTTACAAGTATTTTAATGGTAGGTGCTCCAACGAAGGACAAGCCTTTGTACCCCCTCGACATACACCCAACAAATAGCAAAATCTCACTACTACACAGTAGAAATCTCCAGATGTAAGAAAACCTACTCTAATAGTTTCGCTCTTAGAACTGCTAGACTTTGGAATTGCCTTCTGGGTTCATGCTTCTGACTGTACTGACATGCAGAAGTTCAATTGCAATGTAAACAGACATCTTGCTGCTCAACTCCCTACATAGGAGCTCTGCAAATTATGTCCCAGATAGTAGCCCACTACATCAAAGTGGTACTGTGCCTTGTTTGGGGGGAGGGGGTCATTGGGCCCCAAAATCAACATAGTTTAGATCATTCTTGTAATGACGGTTCTCTCTTTGAGAAGGGAGTTAGTTTATTGCTAATAGCCTAAGGCATCTGTACCGGAGAATGCCAACAGAGTTCATTTATTTTAAAAGTGTGTCACCACTTATCAACGCCAGACGGCCACTCGAGGATAAGAGTTAATAAGTGGATGGTAGTCACTGGGACAACAGCATAGTAATCGCTAGTGGTGGAAATTGGGTATGATTTGATTATTTAAGGGGACGGCTCAACAAGAACTTGTTTACATTGGACTTGAAAACGACCACATTGTAGTCAGCCAGAAAGCAGGCAAGCAGAAAAAAAAAATCCACAAACGGATAGTTCTAGGAAAGAAGTTTTGGAATTCGTTTAGATTTTAGCACAAATAGAGATTGGGAGAATTGTTGATATCGATAGAGAAACTAGTGTTTTTATGAAAGTTTGGCAAGGGGGGGCAGAACTGGAGCTCAGACGAGCAGAGATAGGCTCACAATGTATCTTCTGTGAGAAAGAGATTGCAGGGAAAGGAACAAGGCATCACCTATTCGGTTTCAAGGCAGGTTTTGAACTATAACAAGGTAAGATAGGGTGTGCCGAGCAGCTCCTGCCCAGATGTGGCAAATAGTACTCTTAGTGCTCTATCCTAGGCACACTTGGCTCTTATATAGTTAGAGGATAGCATCGGTAGTGAGATATCTACCAGAGCGGTAGAATGAGCAACAATTTTTCCGGTCATCTTGACAACAGATTTAATGTATGTGTACATAGGTATTTTTTACAGCGTTAGAGTGCTCCTGCACGAGAGTGCTGACTTTTCAATCCTCCCATCCAACCCTAGTATCACATTTCTCATGATGGGAGAAAAATACGTCAATGTCTATTATGTGTTTGGCATTAAAATAATCTAAAAAGGGTTGATATGCCGTTAAAAATGCTGACAAAAAAACAAAAAAACAACAAGATAACATATTTCTAACGATAAAAAAAACTAAAAACAATATATTTTATAATACAGACATTTGTCTTTAGAAAAATAAAGAAAATGCATTTCTCTCTTTTTCACACACATACACACGCGCGCACGCGCACACACACACACACACACACACACACACACACACGCACACACACACACACACAGAGTGTTGCAGAAAAATCAGACATTTGGCAGAAAATAAACAAAATGCAAGAAAGTGCTGAGAAGGTGAAGTCTTGAATGAACGAGATCGCCACGGGACACCCCCTGTATCTTCTAGCAGGACTCCACTTCTACACAAAAGGCTACGAAAACCCAACAATGTTCTTCACCACTGATCATCGATCTTATGACCGTCCTCCTCACCCAACTGCAACTTTCTTGACCAATCTGGTTGACTTTCTGAAGGCTACCACCGTGGAGGCGTTCGCAACAATGTCACCAAATCATGCAATTTATTTCGCACCCTCCTTAAGATGGTCTCTTCCGTCCATGACGATGTAATTGAAAAATAATGTATGCAACTAATTGTTGTTAAATTGTCGGGTCTCTGCATATGAAACCTTGTTTTCATTGCCCTTTTTTATCTGTTTTATTTTTGTTTAGTGTAAGATACGGCATAATCACGTTGAGACACTGGTTCTCTTTAGATCACTGAAGTTAAGGAATGTTGAGCCTGGTCAGTACCAGCCGGGTGACCAATTTGGAAATTCCAGGTGCTGTATGTAGCAGGATGTCGACACCTTCCTGCAAGAGGGGCAAAAAACCTAACGTTGTCATCTTCCTTAAGAGGATAAACATGTGGCTGAGGACCGCTTGTGAATTTCATACTCCCATGAAACTTCTTCCTTTGGAGGAAGACGGTTAAACCTGCATAGGGTTAGTGCCGTTTTCATTTTCCATAGTGTAAAATTTTGCCGTAACACCCTGAATATAAAATGTGTGTATGTGTGTGTAGGTGAGACAGAACCCTCAACAGAGTTCACGGTTGCTGTTGGCATTCCCTGGTAGAGGCGCCTCAGGCTATTAGCAATAAACGGTACGAGTGCACTTATTGCTCTGTGCTGAAATAATAACATTTAGAAAGTCATTCTTAACATAGGGAGGAGAGGGTGTTTTGTACCTATTCTGTACTTTAAACTTAGAATTTAATAAAAACATATAAAACTTTAATTAAACTTGAAAATACTATTTACAAAATAGCGCTAAGTAATAAGTGTACTAGCACCCAATCAACTAGCCTCGTACTCAAAGAGAGAAGGCAAACTTCACAGAACCAACGTTTATGAAAATCCGAATCAACAGGAATCAGGTCACAAAAAAGTAAGTGTTCTGATCTTCTGAAATATAAATATGTAACTCATCACACAATATTATTCGTCGAAAGAAACAATAACAATTCGCTTAACAGTTTTCTACTAATATACATAAAAAGGGATGCTCTGGTAATGAAAACTTCGATATATTGTTTATATATTTGTAACACGATAAAATACTAAGCCTGACGAAACATGTAAATACCACTCGAAAGAGGATATTTTATTACAGCAAACAAATAAACTAAGCCGTGCGTCCATGGTAGAAACGCCACACTATGTAGGACGGTACAACAGTATCTCCAATCTTGTCTCTCGCTTCCTCATTTCTAAAGGGGGGGGAATAAACATTAACGCATATTTCTTAGCAGTAACCTATTTATTTTTTCTGATAAAAAGAGTACGTTAATTTCGACGCTGTAAATTATTTTAAGAAAATTAAATTGAGAATGAACTTACCATTTTGTTTTCTTTTTATATGTATATGCCTGCAGAAAATAGCAGAAATCGCTGTTTCGTTTTGTTTTGAAACTGAGGAATGAATGTGGAGGGAAGTATACTGTTATTATGTTCATCGCAAAATGCTGATTTTTAAGTCAGTGTGGCATTTTTGTATAATTGCAAAGCTTAAACCTTCAAGATAATTTTATTTTAAAACCATGATTAAAAAAAAATGTTTGCTTTCTTATTGGCATTTAATTGCTTCCCAACGAGAGCAATATGTAACAAAAGTTCGATTTTTTTTTTTTATGTAGAGAAAACCAGCTCCCCCAAAAGCGGGCAAAAATAGAAATTACCTTAGTATAGAAGGATTTCTACGTTTACTAAGGATAAATCAACACAAGTGCGGCATCAGAACAGATACTACACTGTTTTCTTGGAGTTGATCTTAAGGAATGGGATTTCTCTAAATGTGAACTTAGTATCCTCAAACAGGGTTTTTTTTTTTTTACGTAAATCAAGTATGGTTTACATAATTAAGCATTTCGATTTAAATAATAAAGCATTCAAAACAATAAACTATAAGAACTATCACCGTGCACGTGAAACGTTGAAATGAAAAATTAGCAAAAAATATAGTCGCCAGCTTTAAAAACGGCCGAAAAGACTAGCTAAGGATTAGCGACGATTCAAATTTTTAGTTAAAGGGTCCTTATCGAAATCTATTTCAAATTACGTGACTAAAATAGGAATTTACCCTTCGTCCTTTTTTTTTTCTTTTTCGCTTTATTAACACACACACAAAGTTATGAAAATCCGAATTGTTTTGAACTAATTTCATTTCTGAGAAAATAACTCAGCGACATCGAAAGTGACACTTACCAAGGTATTTTTTATTATTTCTAAAATCGACAAAATCTCGTGATAATCTAACTATTTAAAATCTTGCAACTACAACCACTACAACAAAACAACCCACCTTGTGCTTTAAAACGTTGGTTATTTTTATATTTACCGAAATAGACCGTTAAGAATGGCTTTCACGGTCCTTAAACTCCACCAGTAACGATTTGTTTACTATCCTTTGGAAATTCGAAATTTTTGTTTTTCTAAAATCTGACAGATTGAAAATAATTGAAGTTTAAAGGACTTTTAAAATGTCAAGTATTATGGTTTACTATGGTAAATAAAAAGAAAAGTTTTTTTTTTCATGTGCCCCTAGGCCCTGCTCTAACAAAGAACCGAATAAAGTCTTTTTTTCTTCTTCAACGACTGCTTAGCGCTTCGCCGCTTCTTAGCATATTTGCGTTCGTTTTAGATAAATGAGCGCAAATATGTTAAAAAGCACCGAGCCAAAAACAATTACTTTCTAGCAGTCGTAGGACATTTCAGCGCGTATTATATAAATAAATCTCTACAAAGTTTAAACATATGTCTATAGTTTGTGTATATATATATATATATATATATATATATATATATATATATATATATATATATATATATATATATATATATATATATATAAAACCAAAGAAAAAAGAATTTCGATAATTACTAGATCAGATGAAGAAGGAAGGACAAAATAAGTCATCTACGACAACTACTGTACAACAAAACCGGAGTTCGTTTAGTGGCGCTGTAGAAGAAATACTTCTTTCTTTGAGTTTAGATGCACATCTGAACCACAATATTTGACATTGTTTAGCTTATAAACTCTAGTTCTTTAATTGATGACAATTTAAAGGTGTTAAAATCACTTTCAAATGTCGAACGGTCATAAATGAACCCATTTTCTCTCCGGTTGTTGTGGCTTATTTTGTCTTTCCATTTTCTGGTTCGATGATTATTGAAATTCTTTATGGTTAAACTTTTCTTTGTAGAGATTTATCTATATAATATGCGCTGAAATTTATTACGTCTGCGAGAACGTAGTTTTCTTGCTTTGTCTACCTATTTGTGACTTATTTGCGTTAAGGCATTAAATATGTTCAAAAGTTGGAAGCAAATTAATTTGCCGTAAGCAGTGACCGAATTTAACAATTCGCATTCATTCATTAAAGGAAGTACATAAACTGGACCATCTAATCAAATTTGATTGCTTAAACTTGTTTTAAATATTATAGCTCAAATAGGTCACACATCAGTTGGTAAATCAAAACAGTTTTCGACTAATTTCCCAACTGTATTTTCTTACAAAAAATGTCGGTAATAGTGATTTTTTTTTTTTTTTAAATTGATTTTTAAAAACTTGTTTATGTTTGGAGTTTTCATTTTTATTTTTTATAAATATTCAATTGAAAGTATAAGGGAATGGTTGGTCGGTTGGTTTTGTATTACGGCATATCAACCCTTTTCGGGTTATTTAATGCCGAATCCAAAGATTTTGAAGAAAAATTTTTTGATAGAATATATTTGTTGTTTTCAAGTCGGTTTCTATTTAATCCATAGTTGGAACCCTAACAGGTACTACCACTCCGGGTCAGAGTGGACCTGGGAGCAATGGTAATTAAAGGGTGGCTCCACACTCCCCAAAGCCCGCAAGCTGGGGCCTCGGCCTCACCACTGGATATAGTTTAAGGTCATATCCAGGACCCCCATTGAGGGACTTTTACCCTCTGCAGGGGGGGGGGCAGTCGGTGTATTCTAATGCCCCACCGACAGGGCCAATAAGGGAATGATTCCAAAATTTTCCGATTCAATTTCCGATTCCGATACAATTACCGATTTCGATTCTATATTTCTAAATATGGTGTTTTTTGGGGTTTGTATTACTGTACACAAATTCGAAAAAGTTGTCAAAAAACAAATATATAACAAATAAATGTTATCAAAGGCAAGAGAAGTTACTTTTCTACCTAACTGGATAATTTGTTAGTGTTTTTATTTGATGTAACATATTTATTCGGCTCGAAAAACAGTGTTTACCGATGTATTCGAAAATTTCAAATGGCGGGGCGCGGGGCAGGGGCACACTTGGGCACTCTCTGGTAAACACGGTAAGCTTGGGAAAATGAGTTAAAACTAAAAAACTAACAAAAATATTGTTAAAAACTCGCTCAATATATGTTACCATGACATAGGCTGACATATATTCGGTGGGGTTTTAACAGTATTTTGTGTATTTTTTTAGTTTTAACTCGTTTTCCAAAGCTTACCGTGTTTACCAGAGAGTGCCCCGTGCCCCGACTGCCCCGGGCCCCGCCATTTTCAATTTTCAAATACACGGTAAACATCGTATGTTTTTCGAGCTGATAAACATGTTACATTAAATAAAAACACTAAAAAAATTATCCTGCTAGGTAGGAAAGTAACTTATCTTGCCTTCGATGACATTTATTTGTTATATATTTGTTTTTTAACAACTTTTTCGGATCTATGTGTATAGTAATACAAACCTGTTTTTTTTTGGGGGGGGGGTTATGTGTGAGGGATCGGATTACCGCAAATCTTATGTAAAATGTGCAATGCAATGCAAATATAAAAATACACTTATGGATTTTTGTTTTATTGGTAGTTAAAAATCAGTAAATATTTCATCATTAATAACAAGCCGTGAAAAAAATCAGTTTTAAACAAAAACAAACAAATAAAAGCAATAAAAAGAATCGTTTTGGGCATCAGAAAATGGATACATTTTTTTCGATTCCAATACCCCAAACGTTCCGATTTTTTCGATTCCCGATTCCGATCAATCGTCTAAATCCAATGTGTATTTAGTAATGTAACGCATAGGCGAGATAGATACACAAATACGAGATACTGTGTTTGATCATTTTATTATTAAAAAAAAAAACAAAAAAAAAACAGATAGGCTAAAATGACAGTCAAGTATTATGGTTTCTGGGTTTCGTCCGTGTCGTTCACAACTGCAAGCCACAAGCCATATGTCAACAAAAATCAATGTCGATGGCATAAATTAAAGTTTGTATCGGTATTACTTGAGTTTTGGTGACATCTTATTTATTTATTTTAATTTTATTTAATTGACTATTAGCACTCAATCTGTGTATTCGTGTGTAATTTAAAACACACACACAATGACAAAAATAAAAGTTGATTCGATTTATTTAGTCAATATAAATTATGCGACCTAGAGTGGGGATACCTGGACAGAGGAAACCCCTGGCACATATGTAAACCTAGGTTGGGACTGCTTCTTCGTTGTCATCTAAACGAAAGTGTTTTCATACCACACTTCAGCTTTTCTGAGCTTGATCAATGAACGAGAAAAAAATCCTTCTAGACCGAGGCAATTTTAATTTTTTGTCTAGTCAATTATTGAAAGCTAGACCCCCCTCCCCCGACCCAATTAAAACCCAACCTTGCGTCTGACTGCACTCGTGAGGGAATGCAAATAATAGCGACCTTGCTTTGTCAGGGGAGTTCACCCTCCCAGGCATTATCTCTACTGAAGAAATACAGTCGAGTCCGTTCAGTCACGGTTATTTTTGTATAGTTTCAGGATACCTCCTCCCTCACTGGATTTTTGTGTTGCATCTTGTTGCCGTGAAAGTCACGTAAATACAGGATCGTTGAATATATTGGGCAGTGCCAATGGGCCTGTTTTAAGTAAGACGGTCTAGAGTAAATATGGTATTGTGGTAAGTGGACGAAATGTGACATTTGAAAATATCGAATTGTTTGTAAATACAAATGATGACTATACACGCCTTCCCTCTCTCACACACACACACACACACTTTTAGGTCAGGACCTTGTGGCAAAATGTGTAGTATCTGTTCTAATCAGTTATGCAGGGGAAATCCGGTACTTATGCAGAGAAGGTAACGTGCTGCTCAGCACTGCTGCTGAAATGATAACGTTATTATTTAGAAACCCATTCTTAACATGTGGAAGTGGTTTTGTAACTAGTCTGTACTCTCACCTAACAATTAAAGATACCTTGTGCATTTAGTACCAAAAATCCTTTTCAATTGAGGCATTTCTTTTGTTTATAATCGAGTTTAAAAAATCGTGAAGAAGCAAGAAAATAGATGAAGAACCCGATCGAATTGCAGACGGGAAGTCTAAATGAAGATTCTTTAAATCTATTTTGGATAATATAGTTTCCGAATAATATGTTATTTGAAGAATGTTTTGACTGCCCGGTTACTTCTGACTCGCACCGTATGTTGGACAACAACATTGCGAATTGACCTTTTTACTAGGAACACTGTAGTATTTGTTCTGATCCTACACTTCACCTTTTCTGTCTTCGGTCAGTGGAGGAGAAATCCTTCATGACTGAGACAATTTTATTTTTGTTCCTATCCAGAGTGACCCTTTTGAGGGGAGCTGGATTTTCTTATTAAAATCCGACCTTGTGTCTAACTCTGCCCTCGTGGGGAGGCAAGTAAGCCAGAGGTGGGTATTCGGCTGTGCAGATAAAAACTAAAATAGGACAAAAATATCCTTTTTAAATATTGGGAATAAATAATATTGGTTAGATAAAAAAAATGACAAGACGTTTTTGTTCTAAAAATTAGGTTAGTTAACAGCGTGTTGCACTTGTAATCTACAAGAAGAATTATGCATTTTCACAAGTTAACCAATTCTTTCAAATCCGAACAGTCCTGGCGGTTTCTGGCCGTTTTATTATTAGTAGTATTATTAACTGTTTTTATTCGGTGTTGCCTGGGTGCAAGCTGTATTGCAGCTTTGCGAGAATGTTTTTTAATACTATTTTTTTTTAATTCGTTTCAGTTTTCCCGATACTTATGCACTTATGTTACCGTGCTGAAATAATGTTATTATTTTGGGTGAAAGCCATTCTTAATATAGAGAGGGGAAGATGTTTTCTAACTATTCTGTACTTTCACCTAACCATTTAATATGGTGCTAATGCACTTATTGAAACACACTATTTTTTAAATCGTATTTTCAAGTTTAATTAAAGTTTTATTATATACGTTTTTATTAAATTGTAAGGTTAAAGTACAGAATAGGTATAGAACACCCTCCCCGTGTTAAGAATGGCTTTCTAAATAACATTATTTCAGCACGGATCAATAAATGTAGCAAGTGCACTTGCACTAGTACCAAAGATATTGTGAAACTTGAAATTAACTTGGAAATATTTTTTTAAATAGCACGGTAACATAAATGCATAACAACCGTTTCCCCCGTTATTTTGATTTCAGCAAACATGTAATTTATAATTTAAAGAAATAGAATTCAATGTGTATTTATCAAAGTCATGTACATACGGGGGAAAAAAATCAGACAACATTTTTATTCTTATTAAAATTATAACCAACTAAAACAAGCTGATAATTCACAATTGTGAAATTTGCAAACAATATATTTTTTGGTACTCATGATTGATCTGTGCTGAAATAATAACGTTATTTAAAAAGCCATTCTTAACATGAGGAGGGTGTTTTGTATCTATTCTGTACTTTAACCTTACAATTGAATAATAAAAAAAAACTTTAATTAAACTTGGAAATACGATTAAAAAAATAGCGCAGATCAGTAAGTGCATTAGCACCTAATTTTTCGATATCCATACAGACTATTTTATTTATTTATTTTTTTTAGATATGATTTACAAGTTAAATTCAATTTTTACGGAATTTTTGTTTATTAAATTGTTAAATGAATCTATAGAATAATTACAAAACACCCATTTCTATCCTAATGTTAATAAAATAATGAGTTTAACAACGTTATTATTTCAGTACGGTACACATTTTTTCTCATCCCACCGACCGCTGCATTTTCTTTTTCTTTAAGGATTCTGTACTGATTTTTATTGTATCAGGTTCTTCCTCGGAAAAGGTAAACAAATAAACGGTATTCTTTTTTTTTTTTAAACGGTGAATGAAAAATAAACCGCGTGAACGAACTTAGCAGTTATGAAAGATATTTCGAATTAAAATGAATTTTCGAGATATATATATATATATATATATATATATATATATATATATATATATATATATGCACCTGGTATTGTTGTGTTAACGAGCACCACACCACCAGCAGACCTGTTTGTATTTCATTTGAGATATGAGCAAACCACCAAAGGCGTTCGGGCCTATTTTGGTGCGTTTTGCAAGAAGGAAGTCTCTTCGATCCAGAAATTAACCGTCAAAAAAATATATAAAAAAAATAAAAACGACTGTAAGAAATTGAGATTATGTAAACACATACACACACAATAATTATTTGTATTACTCGGACTACTATCTTCATCTTAGTTGCTATACTCATAACGTTTCGACCGATGTAACCCCCCCCCCCCGGCTTTCTTCAGGTACATGTTCTCGAACTTGAGAATCTTCTATTTGAAATTGAAAATCTTTATACCGAACTCGATAATTTGGATGGAATTTAGAACTTAATCTGAAGAAGGTCTGAGTTTACATCGGCCGGTATGCTATGAATATTACCACCAAAATGAGAATAGTCGTCCAAATGATTTTAATGTAACAAATTATTAATCCTTATTTTTTAAAAATCGAAAACACATTAAAATTGTTATAACTAAAATAAATTTTTTGAAAAAGGGTTTTTTGTTGTTGTTGTTGGGGCTTACCTTATTAGAAATCGTTGGTAATTAATCCTTGTTGAGCGACGAACGTTGATTTCATTGTTGAGCAAGTTCAAGTCCGGTTTTACAATGCCTAGAATAATGTTGGGTTTTTTTTTTATTATTACTTATTTATTTATTTAAGAAAAAAAACACTACGGATAGAAGGAGCGAAAAACAGAAAGTGATATATTTATATATTATAAATAAATAGAGAGAGAGAGAGAGAGAGAGAAACAGATGTGTTTTTATAGGAAGAGGCAAAGAAGCGTGTTCAGCGTGCGACGACACTGACACTGACGATCGACTTTTGTGAACTACGGTCGGACGAAAGTGCTACAATCTTTTCACTACCAACAACTTGCTGATTTGAATTTCTTCTTCTTCTTCTTCTTCTTTTAAATAAGGGGGAAGTAACTCTAAGATACAGATCTCGTGTTACTATTAATAACTAGCTGTAAATATCCAGCGTTGCCCAGGAGTCTTTTTCTTCTGTTTCATTTTCATTTTCGTTCCCATTCTTTTGCTTTTCTTTTTTAAAACTATACAATTTCCCCTCTTCTTTTTCTTCTTATTATTTGTTATTAGTGTTTCATTATTTTTTTAATAATTTTAAATTAAATTTAATTATTACGGAATCGTCTGCTAATTAAGTTAAGCCAAATTCCTATAAAAGTAGAGCGCATTTTTATAATAGACAACAAAACGAAAAAGTGGTATAAAAAATAAATATATAACAAATGAATGTTATCAAGGCAATATAAGTTGGATAGTATTTTAACTTATTTTAAAGCGTTTATTCAGTTCGAAAAATTAGTGAGAACAAGAAAAATAGCAAAGGATAACATCTTTGGAGTAATCGCTTAAAAATAAAAAAATAAACAAAATACTGGTAAAAATCCATCCAATAAATGTTACAGTTACATTTACTGGGTGGGTTTCTAGCAGCTTTTTGTTTACTTTTCTATTTTTGAGCAATTATCGAGACTCTCAAAATGTAACCCTCTCGTGCCCTCCATGTTTTCTTCTTTACGTAACACGCGACACTACTAGTTTCAAAGTAAATAAACGCTTTGAAATAAGTTAAAACTAAAAAAATTATCCAGCTAGGTAGAAGAGTAACTTATCTTGCCTTTGGTAACATTTATTTGTAATATATTTGTTTTTGACTAATTTTTAATTCCATTGTCTATTGTAAAATCTGCCCAAACTAGAACTAATTGCTGTTAAGGTAGCGTTGTTTTAATCTCTGTTTATAAAATTAATGAATTCGAAAAATTTCAATATATTCAATACATAAGATTTGCTAAGAATTTTAAAAGTATTTGAATGATTTTTTGTTCGACAGTTTAAAGGCTTACAAACCATATCCAAATATCGAAATATCACGAAATAATTCTTTTTTTTTTTTTTTTTTTTTTTTAACTATTTACAGCAGATCGAAATTGGTGATTTATTTAACAGTAAACCGAAAGGCATTCTGGGCAATTTGATTATGTCATGAAATTATTATTTAGTGCTTCTACACTTTATCGCCGAAACTGGAGACGCCATTTTATTTCGAGCACCTGTCGATTAGAATCAGAAGGAGAAATCAGTATTTTATACTATGGCCGAATTTAGAAATAAATAAAAAATAAATAAATAAATAATAAACTAGATAAACTTCCGGAAAGAACTATGAAAAAAAGTAAATAAAGTTAAAGAGAACATATTTCCATAATTGTTGGAAATGTTTCGATTTAATTAATGAAAACGTGAAAGTTTTTCATTTAATTTTAGATTAATTTATTTTTTCCGGAAGCAATCGTTCTCCAGTTTAATTTTTTTTTTTTTTTTTTGTTATTTATTTTATGCTTTGGCCATAGTTTAAAATACTGATTTCTCCTTTGGATTTTAACAGCAAGTGCGCGAAATAAAATGGCGGCTCCAGTTTTGGTGATAAAGCATAGAAGTACCATTATTTTTTAAATAGAATTTTTTAAAAGCTTGTTTCATTTTACGCTATTATATTTTTCATTTATTCATTTCATATGAATCAGATTATTCTATTGTTGGCTTTGTTTTCCCTAATACCTTTCTAGTTAGAATTCTTTGTACACATAAAAGTTGCCAACATCCTAAGTGAAAGCGTTCTAAACTTGATATGTGCAGGTCCGTGTCGATAATCACTTAGCCACCGTTAACTCCTTATTATAGTTTTGATTTTAATAAATATTTCGTAAATAAATAAATAAATAATAATAATAATTATTATTATTATTGTTGTTGTTGTTGTTGTTGTTGTTTCTGTTGTCACATTTTGTGTCTGGCTGTTGCTAGTGCCGATTTGATACTGCTAGACGAATCATAACAAATGACCATAGGCCATCAGCAACTTCTTTTCTCATTCTTCCAGCATTTACCATAAGATTCTGGTGGTTCCCAACAAAGTAATCTTCTGAATTGCGCCAACATTGCAATGGATCCAAATTTTCTCAATCCACTTGTCAAATCCTTTGTCTCACTCCCCCGGACTGCCATCCCAACAGGTAAAACTTCTCCCTTCTTCAACTTCTACAATCATTTTATCTCCTTTTTCAAGTTTTGGTTCTTTTCAACTTTTTCCTTTTCTTTTTCCTCCACATTCACACCAGCTAGCAATGCTATATCAATGATTATTGCCTTCTGCTCTTTTTTTCCCAACAAGACTAAATCTGGTCTCTTTGCTTGAATCACATTATCACATTGGGAAATCATATTCCACAATAATTTCATATTATCACTCTCCACTACCCCCTCTGGAATATGCTCGTACCATTTTTCACTGCATCCGACCCTCTTTCCTTGCATAAAGCAATAAATGCACAAAAAGCGAAAAGATAATTGGATTGAGAAGAAAATGCATGACCAATTTAGTAGCGATCTACCAGAGGCAGCGGACAACGAACAACAATAATGAAAATAGCTGAACTATTAAGGAAAACCCTTGAATGCGGAGACCAACACACATGAGCAACTACCGCAGGCCAGACAAACTGCTGCAGAGGCAAAACATGAAGAAGGATTACATGGAACCAAAAACATTGAAGCTGCATATCTATAAGTTATCTAACCCCACCCTATACCCTCATTACCACATCATTGCCCCCCTCCTTGTTCTTCTATCCATATCTTTCAGTTCATTTTCCTTCCATTGAATAATACCCGTCCTATACCAAAATATAGCTTCTGCTCATGTATTAACTGTGGATAAAAACCAGGCGATAGTTACCAAAACCTAACTTGAAGGTTGGGACAGAGGCCCTAATTATCCAAACAGACTTTTCTTGCAATATTGTTATGCCATCTCTTTGTATTCCTTTTGGGCTAATTTCTTACAAGATGTTCTTATGAGATGTACATTTCCACTTATCTGCCGACAGTTGACATGGAAGAAATTCTGCCATTTTATCAATAGCTACTTCACATAATTTGTCCTGCGTGCTTGCCCCTATGTGGCACATATTAGAGCTTCTGTCCCAACCTTCAAGTCAGGTTTTGATAACCACCGCCAGGTGTTTCCTTTGTCCGCTGCCTCTGATAGATATCTACTAAACTGACCAAGAATTTTCTTCTCAATCCAATTGTTTTTTGCTTGTTGTTCATTTATTGCCTTAAATTCATTGCTTCTTACTTGTTTGCTGTTTTGTAAGTTTTCAAATTTTCACAACCCTTTAACAGCTTTTCCTTAAAGTCAGAGTTGTAAACTTTCAGACTATCTTCTCCTTCGTTTACGCATCGTTTTACATCCAGTAATCCTCATCCTGCCTCTTTTCTTTTCACATATAACCTATCAACATCACTCTTTAGGTGAAGAGCCCCATTCACTGTCATCGTTTTCCTTGTTTTCCTGTCCATATCTTTCATTTTTCTTCTATTGACTAATACCCGTCCTATATTCAAATATAGCTATTGCTCATGTGTTTACTGCAGATATTTTGTTTTTCCTATTCAGTCTTGACCTAAGAACCAACTGCAGTTTTTTTGTTTTTTTGTTTTTTGTATTTTTCTCCTATTATTTTCTTCATTTCAGCTTCTTTCATTTTATCTAATTGTGGAATTAGAAAAAGCTTGAAGGAAGAAAATAATACGAAAAAAATACAAGCTACAGTTTCTAAATAGGCGGATCCTTCTTCCCCATTCAAAAGATTTATTTCTTCGCGTTCAACAATTTTTACTCTTTTCAATTTCAAGGCACTGCCTTTCTTCATGCCGGATTTCATACCTACATAATTACTGAACATTATTATTATTATTATTATTATTATTATTATTATTATTATTATTATTGGCTCATAAGAGGCTTTCACACAGGTCATCGAAGATCTCTTCTTGAAAAAAACCTGTGGTCTTCCTTGGAAGCTGAGTAACAACAAGTCTCCCCAGATTTCCAATTATTATTATTATTATTATTATTATTATTATTATTATTATTATTATTATTATTATTAATAATAATAATAATAATAATAATAATAATAATAATAATAATAATAATCGTGCTCACTAGAAGTTTTCACACAGGCCATCGTCAGAGATTCCTCACTGAAAACAAAGGTGGTATTCTGGGTAACAAAAAGTCTCTCCAGATTTCCAGTACTCTCCACCTCTTTCGATTACCTTTACAAATTATTTTATGTCATCGCAACTCATTTGCCATTTACTTATCGCTGACAATGACCATTGGTCTTCACTAGAATTTGGGTGACAATAAGCCTTAACCTCAACACCCCAATCGTCTTTGCATTCATCCAGTTGAAGTCTGGTTTATGCTTTCTGTTTTCTGTCTTTTACCATTCTTATGAATCGTCCATGCAGCTGTTTCTCTTCCTATTTTTCTTTCCTCGTTTTATTCCTCCTTTCTTCTTTTTATGTCTTGTTTGTTTCTTCAGTGTCTCTGCAGTAATTATTCTTTCAGTGTTCTACATTATGTATTTTCTAATTTTTTTTTGTGTTATTTACATAGTCTTCTATACAGACCAGCCCTCTTCCTCCGTCTTCTCTTTTCACATATAGTCGGCCAGTATCATCCTTTGGGTATAGTGCATTGTGCATCGTCATGAGTTCCCTGGTCTTTTGGTCGAGATTCCTTAGTTCTTCTTTGATCTAGCTTATAAATGGTCCAGAGTATCTTAATAGTGACACTGCCCATGTGTTTATTCTTTTAATTAGGTCTCTACTATTTAGTTTAGTTTTGAGAAGTTTTCTTGTTCTTCTGAGGTATTCCTTTCCAATTTCTCTTTCATTTCTGTTGTTTTGATAGTGCCTGTTTCCAGAACTCCTAAGTATTTGTAAATATCATGTTCACCTAATGCCCTCATCTCTGTTTGATTGAGTAGTATCATACTTTCTGTTGCTTCCAGTTTTCCCTCCTTATGATTAGCAGTGTGTACTTTTCCATACCAAATTCCATTTGGGTATCCTGGCTGAAGATTCTGGTTTGTTTATTAGCATCTCTAGTTCTATCTTTGTTTTTGCAAACACTTTCAGGTCATCCATGTACATTAGGTCGTTCATTCTTTCATCTGTATTAGTGAACTTGTATCCAGCTTAGTATTTTCTTAGTATATTGTTAAGGGGCATCATAGCTATAATGAACAGTAATGGTGATAGGGAATCACCTTGGAAGATACCTCTTTGTATTTGAATCTCAGTTATGTGGTGGCCATCAGCTGTCAGTTCAAGTCTGTATGTTCTCATTGCATTTTCTATCAAATTGATTATCTTGTCTGGTATTTTGTACATTCTCAGGCATTCTATTATCCACACTTGTGGGATCCTGTCATACGCTTTCTTGTAGTTGATCCATGCCATGGTTAAATTCTTTTTTTTTACTTTTTACTTCCTTTATGATTTTTCGGTCTAATTGTACAATAGGTCATGTATTCCTCTTTTTTCTTTTTTGACATCCTTTTTGTTCCTTTCGGAGTAGTCCGCAGTTATGAAGGGAATAATAGATTTGCTCCCTCAGTTGTGCAGATAATTTTTTCCACATTGTAGGTAAACTGGTTATAGGCCTGTAGTTGCTGAGGATGGTCCTTTTTTTCTGTGTATTATTGCACCGGTGTGGTTCTACTTTTGGTCATCCATTCTAGTACATGTGATTTATGGATATATCTTTCAGTTGCTGAACTAGCCTTTCATAGAGTGTTGTGAATTTCTTAAACCAATAGGCATGTATTCCGTCATGACCTGGTGCTCTTTCACTCTTCCCATATCTGGCTCCAGTAACATTTCATTTCTGTCGGGTCCGGGTTGTTCTGTTTTTGATTTCCCTCCATTGACATTCTGGAAGAATTGGCTTTCATTATTTTCAAAGGTCCTGTTTTGCTTGCACTGTTCTGATTCGATATCGTCCTAATCCCCCTTCTTTTGTTGGTATTTTTTGCTTCAGTTCTTCCTGTTTCTTGTTAAGCCTCTCCCCACTGGTTACATTTCTACTTTTCTATCCTCTTCTAATTTTTTTTTTATCTTGTTTATCTTTTTGACTTCTTCCTTTAGTTTGTTGATCTGGGTTTCCAACCTCACTTCCCATCCAGTTTTGTGGGTCCATTTTCTTTCCCCGTCTTTTTTTTTTCTACTTTAAATTTCATACTTAATGTCTTGGCACTTGCATAAATTAAATTGTTTAGATTTGTAATGGTATCTGTTGGGATGTATGGGAGTAGCTTGTTTACCTTTTCTGTTTCAGCTTTTAATTTTTTCCACTCTTGATTCCTTAAGGATGGAAGCTTTGTTTTTTCCTCGTTCATAATTTATCTGATATTTCCTACTTCAGCTACTTTATTTCTGCTGAGTTATGTTGTTTCATAGATCTCGGTCTCCATATTTCTTGTTTCCGAGTTTTACAGGTCTTCTACAACTGGAATTTCTATGTGTGGGATTACCACAACTGTTTCATCCATTTTCAATATCCTCAGTCTTTGAAGTGGCTTCTATAATATCATTCCATTACAAGTATATTCTTTTTTGTTGTCTATTTCTTCTTCTGAATTTTTGGTCTACATTGGTTAATTTGGTTCTCCTGTGTTTTATCTGCATTGTTTTGGTACCTGAAACTAGAGGGGACACTTACGTGTTCTGTGTTGGTATATTATTGTTTCTAAAATTAGAAGAGGAGCCAACATTCGCAGGATGACGACTGAGTCTCCCATGCTGGCCACCGGGGAGGGGGGGGTCACCTGCCGTTCATGACACCCAGATCTTTCTTCTGGGTTCCACATTGCATATTATTTGTGAGTTGCATTTGTGAGTTGTGTGGTGTTTGTGGCAACACCAGGCCCAGAATTGTTTTACCTGTAGTTCTGTCACATAAATAGTGTTTACCTTTCACGTAGATGAGAAACATTGTGCACTATTGCACATGAAGAACATCCACAGATGGTATAGATACGAGGACAAAAAGTTTTTTGAAAGGAATGTTGAAGGAGGATATGTCCCTCCACTTTGAAATTCACAAATATATTAATTACTTTCCTCATTAATCTAGAATATTCCATTCCTGCATTCTAAAGTCGCTAAAGCAGACATGTTACCATTTTTCACCGCTCACTTGCACATTTATGCTTGAAGCACGGATTTATATTTCAATACAAACCCATGTGATTATCGTGAAGAAACTTTTTAAAATATTTTTAATTATTATTTACTCACGATGAGTTCTCACACAGGTTATTATCATTGATAACTCGCTCATAATAACCAGTGGTGTTCCCAAGGGTCTATGTGACAGCAAGTCTCCCCAAATTTCCAGTACTTTCTAAGGTTAAATGATCAAGTGTTAACTATGCCATGCTTCCAACTAACAATTTCCAGGTTTAAATGCGACACACTGCTGTCAAGATTTGCTGCTCCAACATCCAATTCCAAATCAAATCAGTCTCTGAAAAATCAGGCCTTTTCATATTTAAACAAGAAGCATCATATTTGCATATGAGGTGACGAGATCGCAAGCATTTAAAGAGAAGTAGTAGCCATTTTTACTCTTCATTCGTTTTGTTTGAAGGAACAGGTTTGTACCAAATTTTGAAGGAATTTAATCATACTCTCCATTCCTTTTGATAACCTTTGCAAATGAATTTGTGTTATCGCAACAGCCACTTACCATTGATTTATTGCTGGCAATGGCTATTGATCTTCACTAGAATTTGGGTCGCAATTAGCCTCTCCTATGTCCTAGTCTTCATTGTACTCGGTCTTTTTATCTTCCTTGACTTTTCTTGGCTATTTAGTGTGGTGCCAGACTGTACTGACCTACACTTTTTATTTCATTTTATTTTATTTCAGGGTGAAGACGTAGTTAAATTACCATATTGAGTTTTTTTAACAACAACGGCAACAACAATAATAATAACAACAACAATAATAACAATAACAACAAAAACAACAATAACAATAATAACAACAAAAATAACAACAACAATAACAATAATAACAACAAAAACAACAACATTAACAACAACACTAATAACAACTACAACAAGAGTAACAACAACAGCAACAATAATAACAACAATGACAAATACAATAACAATACCAACAACAGCAATAACAAGGACAACAACACTAGCAAAACAACAACAACAACAACAACAACAATAACAAAAACAACAACTACAATAACGACAACAATATTAATAACAACAAAAACAACAACAATAGCAACCATAACAAAAATACTAAAAACTAACAATAACAACAATAAAAGCAACAATGACAATAACAACAAAAACAACAACAACAATATTAACAACAATAACAACAATAATTATAATAAAAAAGGAAGAACGTGCAAGTCACGCAAATTCACATACACAGACACAAGGAGATGGTGGTGGCTAAGTGATAAACAACAAGGACTGACAATCTAGGCGTACCCAGTTCGAAACCAGTTCGTTCCACAGAAACATCGTCTCTTAGGGTATTGGCAATCTTCACGTGTTTTCTCTCGTAAGTATGTCTTTTTAGGAAGGATTCTAACTAGAAAGATATCGGTGAAACGAATGCCAACAACAGAATCATCTGATTCATATAAAATGAATTAATAGACACACGTGCTTGAGTCAAGCACTGCTTGACAATCTGTTGTTTGTTGCTGTCGAGCTGAGGTGTGTTTCTCTTCAGTTCCACCTTCCCAGGCTTTACCTTCTCTCTGAGAACCGCTTGAATTGCTAATCACCTGAAGTGACCCACCGGGAAATGGCAACAGGATTGTGCAGGTATTTTGTTTTGTAGCGGAGGATTTCATCTAGTATAGTTTATATTATAGTTGCAATCACACCAAGACTTGGTCAAGATCAAAGTGTAGTATCTTTTCTTCAGATGCTGCACTTCCATTTCTTGTTCTCTTTCGGTGAAGGAGCAGTCCTTCACGACTGAGGCAATTTTTTATTTTTGTACCTTTTCTCCACGTTAAAAAACGACCCTGGTGTCTAACTCTGTCCCGTGGGGAGACATTGTAAATTGGTACAATCACACCAAGACTAAACGCACCTGATAATAATTTGATGAATCAAACCAAAATACTCGTGAAAAGAAAGAAAAGATGGAACAAGAAACATACGGAACTTATATGCATTGATTGATCAAAATATTAGATGGACTGTTCGAAAAATTGAAAAAGAAAATCTTATTAAGCAAAAACAATTTATGTTGTCTATATATATTTCTCTTAGTGTGCTTGTCTGTCTGTCTGCCCGTTCCACTTTTCTCTGAAACTACTGTGCCGATCTGGCTGAAATTTTGTAAGTAACTTTATTATGTTAAGGTGCAGCGAACTAAGTATATTTGTTTCACAGTTAGTGATTAATAGGGATTAGTATTTAGTGCCAAAAAATGAGAACAAATTTAACAATATTTAACCATCAATTTGGCATTAAGCACTTATTTGAAGTTAACACCTATAAATTTTGCCCGTTTTCAAGCCTAGTTTAATAATGTTTGCCTAAATGAAAATATGCTGCCCAAATAAACACTATATATTATGTTTTTAGCTTATTACTTAATGTTTAGTAATTCAAATGAACTTTTAAAAACTTTTCAAAATTCTAGATATTATGAAGTAATGTATTTTTACACATTAGACTTGCTTGTTAAGTGATTGGTTATCACACGGGTTCTTTTGAGGGAGAGGATCCAATTTATTTAATTTTTGCGACGTGATTAATTAATTATATTGATTGCAAACTAAAATTAATGTTTTCATATAAACACAAAGCCTGGCCTAGAAATATAGTTTTAATCGTCATTACACTAATGAGAAAGACAGGTTTATCTCTGCACTTGCGTCATGTCCCACGTCACGAGAAAATAAGAGCATTTGATTTCAAGACAGGCAAAGAAGAAGAAGAAGAAGAAGAACAAGAAGAAGAAGAAGAAGAAGAAGAAGAAGAAGAACAAGAACAAGAACAAGAACAAGAAGGAGAGTGGAGAGAGAGAGAGAGAGAGAGAGAGAACATTATACTAAGAATATTATCGATCGTCTGATTAAAGATACGAACTGACATTCTAGGTGTGCCAAGTTCGAATCCAGTTCGTTTCACAGAAAACTTTAATTTTGGATGTTCGCACCCTTTATGTGACCCTCTCCTGTAAATATCCGATGTCTTTATAGAAAGAATTCTACATAGAAAGAGACCGGGAAAGGCCAATTCCAGGAATAGAATCGTCGGATTCGTAGGAAATGAATGATTGACTTGTAGAGAACTCCAAGTGAGTAAAGCAGCAGCAGAAGGAGGAGGAGAAGAAAAAGAACAACAACAGCAGCAGCAGCAGCAGCAGCAGCAACAACAACAACAACAGCAAAATTATGGTTCAATTGTAGCATAGGGACCGCTGGAATTGTTGCGGACTTTGTAAATTAATGTTCCTTTTTACTTGCCTCCCCACGAGGGCAGAGTTAGACACAAGGTCGGTTTTTAATGTGTGGAAAATCCAGCTCCCCAAAAAGGGGCACTCTGGATAGGAACAAAAATAAAAATTGTCTCAGTCATGACGGTTTTTTCTCCACTGACCGAGGACAGAAAAGGTGAAGTGTAGGGTCAGAACAGATACTACACTGTGATCTTGGCCCGAAGCAAAGAATTTAATGTTAACCAAATAAAAAAAAATACAAGATAACAAGTAAATTCAGAGAATACAGTGGTTAAAATGTAGTCAAATTGATTGCTAGAAAGATGTCTGAGCACTTTTGATTGCGAGTTGTAATGCAGTTGTACGTGTAAGGGTTTATATAGATGTGAAATGTCTCTCGTGCTCATGAAAGATTTGTTGAGTGATGAGATATATATGTGTTATTCGTGTGAACCCTGGCATGGATGGGATATGTACCAAATCCGCACTGCGATTTAAAATATTATAAGTAACGAATGACTAATATGGAAGGAAACTGATTATAGTAAAATAGGTCACCATTTAACAAATGCTAAATTCACCGACAGAATGCTGTTAATGGAAGAAAGAGAAACACGATTAAGAAACCAATTTATATATCAATAATTTTACAATGACGTGAAAGACATTTTGGATGAGTAAATGAATGGTAGAAAAGTTTGAAATCTTGCGTTGTACATTATTTTTAGTAAAAAAAAAAAAGAAAAGACTTGTTTGAAACGTATGTTTATTCACTGTCCCATTTTGTGTGGTGTGTGGATATGTGTATACATTTTGGAGTTAAGATGTAATTGCGGAGAGAGAAGGAAAAAGAGAGAGAGAGAAAAAAGAGAGGAAGAAAAAAGAGAGAGACAAAGAAAGAGAGAGACAGAGTGAGAAAAGAGGAAGAAAAAAGAGGGAGAGAGAGCAAAGATACTTCGCTGTTTTGTTATTAGAAGAGACTTATTCACAAAAACTTGTCTACTGAATCTGTTTCAACAAGCGGGAATCCCTCTTATTAGCTTAAAAATCTATTTTGCAAGTTTGTGTGAAACTAGCCTGAGTGCCCGGCGTTGCCCGCGTGTTTGGAGGTGTATGTTGAGTAAATAAAAAAGTGGTAGTAGGCAGGCAGGCAGGCTCGAGCCCGTACCGCGAAGGAAGAAAAGAATGGGGGGAAAAAAAACGTACCGTCTTTGCCGTTGCATCTATCGCCGAACCGGAAGTGGAGAAGATTTAAATTAAGGCCAGTCAATCGAAAAGAGGGAATGACTTTCGAAAATATCGTTGAAAAAGCGACCCCTCCCTGTAGAAAAGTGCTCAGTTGAGGGTGAACGAATTAATGTATTTAGCCAAATTTTCGATATTTGCCGTCCGAAGGGTCGACCTTCAAAATCATACAGATCTCGTGAAAATCCGTCGCCTCTGTCAAAAGTTTTAGGCATACATACATACATACATACATACATACATGATTGCAACGTCTTGTCAGACGAGTGCCACTCCCTCAGACATGAGCCCCAAAATGACTTCCATCGCTACAGGACCATTTTAATAGACAAATGCCTTAGGGAGTATCTATACATAGATAATGTTACAGAGTCTTAGCTTTGTACGACAGCTAAGTCTCTCTCTCGGTTCAAAATGTTGAGATACAGCAACAAGCAAGAGAAAGATAACCAGCAACAAGTTAAATTGCAGACCAGCTTAATGCGGGTACTGGTTTCCCGCTTTATGGTTTTTTAAATCAGAGATTTGCTTCTCCTAGAAAGGTTGCCTTCACCACGGCTTATGGGAGCCCTCTCCACCCCAACACACACGTACATACACACAAACACACATGGCCATTGACCCCGAAAAAGGGTTCATTCGCCTTTTGGAAGGTCTTGTTTTTAATCCTTCAGGGAGACTAGCCACCCTCCTCACTAAACAAGTCTGGTGGGGGAACCAGTTTAGTCGCTGGTGACCCGACCATGAGGCAGGTATAACTGGGTTACATGGTACCAGTAGCATATGACATGACCTGACATAACATACATACATACATACATACATACATACATACATACATGTGAGATTTATATTATAGACCAGCCTGGGTGCCCGGCGTTGCCCGGGTGTTTGGAGGTGTGTGCTGAGCAATAATAATGATAATAATAATAATAATAATAATAATAATAATAATAATAATAATAATAATAATAATAATAATAAAGTGGTAGTAGGCAGGCAGGCTCGAACCCGTACCGCAAAGGAAGAAAAAAAAAACGTTAAAAAAAAAGACTTAATGCCTTTGCCGTTGCGTCCATGGCCAAACCGGAAGTGGAGAAGGTTTAAATTAAGACTAATCAATAGAAAAGAGGGGATGTCTTTCGAAAATATCGATGAAAAAAGCGACCACTCCCTGTAGAAAAGTGCCCAGTTGAGGGCGAAGGAATTAATGCTTTTAGTTAATTTTCGATATTTGTCGTCCGAAGGGTCGAGCTTCAAAACGATACCGAACTCGTGAAAATCCGTCGCCTCTTTCGAAAGTTTTATACATACATACATACATACATACATACATATATTTAAACAGAAAGGTGAGAATTATCTATAATATCAATCTCACCTGTCTGTTTAAATGTATGTATGTATGTATGTATGTATGTATGTATGAATGAAAGAGTAAATAGGACGCCTGGAAAAAGAAATAAAGTAGCGTTTACAACTTAGTATTTTTTCCCGCGATCTCTCATCGTGTATCTCTGTAATGTTACTCTTTGATACATGTAGTGTATTTTGCTGGAATCGTTTGAAAGTGTCAAGGACAGCGCTAACAATGAATAAATATGTAGCTAAATTAGTAAATTAAAAGATTACTAATAACATGAATGGGTCACCAGTTAGCAAGTGCTAACTCAACAATGAGATTTTGGGAATGAAATGAGAAAACATGAATTTACAAACAAAATATATTTATTTCAACAATTTTATAGAAATGTAAAATATACGTTTAAAGATCAAAGTTTGGTGTGAATTTTAAAGTTCATGAATGTGTTTATATATATATGTGTGTGTGTGTATATGTGTGTGTGTTTATATATATATATATATATATATATATATATATATATATATATATATATATATATATGCATGTATATCTATATAGTTAACATTTTATAACCCACATACGTTTTGGAAAAAGTCTACAAGACCACCCAAGTTACGGGCCTCTTTAAATGCTAGGTGGACACAAGCGAGTAAACATTCACCATTTACTGTATTCTGTTTGCCACTGAATTAACAAACTAAATATATTTATTTCAACAATTTAACAGAAATGTCAATTATACATTGAAAGATCCAAGTTTGGTGAGAAATTTTAAAGTTTTTGACTAGGAAATAGACAAAGTTCATTTCAAATTTCCATTGTGTGTATGTGTGTATGTATAACATGCAGCAAAGTTTGCAAGTCTACTGCTGGTCTGAGAAGACATGTGATTGTTCATAGGAATACACTTCAACCTCCAGAGGAAGTCAACTCGATGGAAATTGCTCAATTTGTGTGTCACATCTGCATCAAGATGTGCAAATCTGCGCCGGGAGTGCAGAGTCATCTGATATGGCATGGACGACAAGATTGGGAGAACTCAATGTGACGGCGATCATCTGGAAAGATGCAGCAATCATCATGTATGTATTTATGTATGTATGTATGTATGTATGTATGTATGTATGTATGTATGTGTATGTATATGTATGTATGTGTATGTGTGTGCACGTGTGTGTGTTAGAGAGTTTACTTTTTGGGTGACATGTGTTCACTGAAGAAGGAGCATCAGGCTTAAAGGAAATTCAGCGTATCTCACCTTGTCTTTTGGGATTAACATTTGGAGAATCGAGGTATGCGTCGCGATATTTAGGAAGAACTCTGAATTTCTATTCATACAGGCACTGTTTTATACGTTTGTGGAATTTCACACTGAATGATTACATTCGCATATAGGTGTTTCGTTTTGAGGTTTGGAAATATTTCCATTGGTTGAAAATTCTTTGCTTTAACATTTTCAATTTAAAAGTTGGTAACTTTAGGAAGCACCGAAGAGAACATGTCGAAACACACCGGAGAAAGAAAGAGGGAAGACAAATCAGAACTATTTGCTTTTTAGCATTCATTTGAATCGCATTACGATGTAAAAATCCGATGATGAAAAGTATAATAGAAAGAAGGAACTGTAAGCCAAACGAACAAAAAATTGGTTTATTGTAATAGCACGGACGGCTATATGAGCGAAATGACGTCATGGTAAAGAAAAAAAAAGAAGCGAACACATTCGAGAAGACGATCAGGTTAGAGACGTGGATGGCATTCGAGAGCACGTCCGAAAAGACGATCGTCTGAGAAAACGTTACAGAAAACGAGGAAGTAAATGTTGCACGAAAAAGTGAGTTCGAATTATTTTTTTGTCTTAGTATCCTTTGCGACTGAGTCTGCAACGTGTGGGTCCCCTGAGTAAACGTGTTTGGTAACGCTACATTATCATGCTCGTTCATTTCGCCGCAGATCAATTTCTAATCTACCACATCACATACCTATTACTAAACTATGGAATGTTAATCAGAAGTAGCAGATTAGCTGCGTCACTCGATTACCTGTTTGTTTCCATGAGAAAAGTTTCAAGAGTTTTGTGGCCAAGTGGATAATGCTGTAACTGTTTCTGGTGGACGATCGATGTGTGCGATGCTGATTGACGAACACTGCAAGTAATATATTTTTCAACAAATATTCTAGCGGAGATCAAAATCTGCGCGCATTTTCGATGGGAAAAGTATGATTTGTTTCGGCGTGGAGTTATAACATCTCGGTGACATCTGGTTGTTCGATTTTCTTATGCTGCATAAAGGATTACTTCAGATATTCTAGACAAGTTTTACCTTTGGCTAATTGTTCCGTAGGCATTTTGTTTGCACATGCGCATTGTCAATTTTGTTGTTAATGTAGTCAACCCGATAACATATTGAATGCAGTACTGACAAAATATCTTATTTATTTCGCAAGTTTTTAGACTAAAATGTTGATACAATTGATTGTTAATTCTGCATTGTATTTCTTGTTCTGAAATAATATTGTGATTTGATTTTTAGCGTCTATAAATTTAAACTTTTATTGAATATGTTCAACCGGCGTAGTTGTTATCATTGCAGCATGGATGTATGCTTTAATCTAAGAATCGCAAAAATTGATGAGCATTTTTACAGGTGTGTGTGTGTGTGGGGGGGGCAATCAGTGCAAAAGCGCCAACCTAAAGTTTAAATCAAATTTTTCCCTTATTCAGCAATAATTAATGAATAAATGTGTGTAAAAATCATTCTGTTATTTTTTTTAAAAATTTATTTTAAATTTCTGAAACCCTTCGTTTTCGATAACATTTTTGGAAAATTATTTCCACAATTTTATTTTGTCCCTTGCTTTCTCTCTTTTCTTCATCTTTCCCCATTCTCTCTGTTTCGTTCTTCCTCCTCCTCTTCTACGTCAACATGGTTATTTGGCCCGAAAGATTTAGAAGTGTTGCGGTACCACCAGTAAAGAATACCGCTTAAAACAAGATGGCGACGACTTTAGTAAAACTAATTTCTTTCTTTTCTGTCTTTTTGTATTCTTTTTTCCATGAAAGTTTCTTTTTTTACAAAGGAGTGACCACTATCAAGGCCCGGAGGCCATTCGAGGATAAGGGTTAATGAGTGTACGGAAGTCAATGGGACAATATCATAGTAATCGTTAGTAGTGGAAATTTTGTAAATTGGATTACTCAAGGGGAACGGCTCATCAAGAACTTGTTTACGTTGGACTTGAAGACGACCATATTGTAATTAGCTGGAAAGCAGGCAAACGGAAGCGAGTCCCGTAGATGAAGAAAGAAGCTTTGTTCATGGAATCTACGTTTAGGCTTAGGCACAGATAAAGAATGGGAGAAATTATTGATATTGGTTTAAGCTAGACGAATGTTTTTAATGAAAGTCAGTCAAAAGGGGGGGCACAGATTGGAGCTCAGACAGGCACTTGCCATCAAAATAAGGATAAGGTAGAAACAGGCTCGCAATGTCTCTTTTGTGTGAAAAAGTTTGCAGGGAAGAGGAAAAGGCATCCTCCACTAGGCTACGAATTTTATACTGAACTTTGTCAAGGCAGGATAAGCTGCTTCTAGCAGATCCTGCCCAGATTTGGCAACAGTACTCCATACTTGGACGTACTTGGCTCTTATACAGATAAATAATTGCATCAGCAGTGAGATATCTACTGGAGCGGTAGAATGATCCCACCATTTTTACAGCAGCCTTGGCAACGGATTTGATGTATATGTTCCATCTCAGATCAAGAGTGAAGGTTAATCCCAGAAGCTTGTCAAAACATAGAGGCTCCCCAAGACGAGAGCGATTCATTTCAATTGATGCCAGATAGGAGATTAGAGCATTGATAATGTAAAGATAGAAGCTTGGTTTTAGATGGATTAAAACGAACCGGTCACATCTTTCCCCATTGAACCACGTGCTCAAGATCAGGGGTGATAGAATCAGAGAACTTAGTCGTTTACGGCCTTTAAGTGTTGCCGCAGATGGTAGTGTCGTCAGCATAAATGTCTACACATGATCTTAGGATGTGATTTGAGCGATCATTGATGTAGATCAGCAAGAGTGTTGGACCCAGGACGGACCCCTGAGAGACTCCAGCATTAATACTATGAGCTTCTGATTTCTGCCCATAAACCACTACTCTTATAAACCTATCAGAGAAAAATGATTTAATAATCGAAAAGACATTTACAGCTATACAATAGCTGAAGATCTTGTGAAGTAGACCTTTATGCCATACCCTATCAAAGGCATTTTATATGTCAAGAGCAATTACCCTAGAAAGGAAGCCTTCGTCGAGTGATTCACTAATCCTATGAGATATAAGTGTTAGCATACCTACTGTAGATCTAGCAGAACGAAAACCATATTGCATGTCGCTGAAGAGGTTATTTTTTTACTGAGGTGGTTAACTACATCTCTATTTAACACATATTCCAGCAACTTACTCATGACGGAAAGAAGACTGATTGATCTGTACTGAGAGGGAGATGCCTATCACCTGAATTCTTAAATATGGGCCATGCTGATGATGTTTTCCAGGGTGTTGGAAAGCAATTCTTTTTAAGACAACGCTTAAACAGCTTTGTAAGTATGAGAGCTAGTTCTGGTTGAAGCTTATTGAGCACTATAATTGGAATGCCGTCAGGGCCAGTTGCTTTACTGGAATCAAGGTCTTTGATTAGCTTGGCAACATCACGACAAATATTTGTATGTCGCATAGCGTGTTTCATAGGAGGAAATTCGGAAGGTTGGCGGCTGAGATCGTTTAGGGTAGAATTAGCTGCAAAGTTTTTGGCAAAGAATTTTGCTTTGTCCGATGCTGACGAGATTACCTCAGGTCCATTGATGATGGTTGGGATAGAACACACACTTTTATTCAGGCCCCTGTTTGTTATGTGTCAAAACCAAGCCGCTGCTCAGTTACTTTGGACACTGGACTGTATAGTGTAGCGTAACACTCTCTCGCTCTTTATTATTCTTTACAGTGGTTGCTGGAAGTTCTGAAGGCGGCTTTAATCTCAGTACATCTATTACGTTGGAAGCAACGGAAAAAGTGATTTCTGTACGTAGTGGCAGCAGCACATTCTAGGGAGAACTACAGCTGGCTGTTAGGTTTTTGCTGGAACGGTTTGGATGGTATGAATCGGTCTATACCTATAATTAACCATTCAGTCAGGTCTGATACATTCTTTTTAAACATGGAATGCAGAGAAATATCTGATATAAATACACGGAAGATAGTCTAGTCAGCCATAGAGTATCGATATACTGTACGACGGAGAGGTTTGCCATAGGTGTTATTACATTTTGTTTTTATCTTAACTGAGAAAACCAGATCAGAAGATCTCAGTGGAGACAGAATGGAAGATGAACAGGGCAAGTTGTGAGGAAAAGGTCCAGGAGACTTGCATACTGAACATCAGTGTTGAGCAGACGGGTGGATTCGTGAACAATTTGAGTTAGGTCATAAGTAATGGAGAAATCGTGACAGAACCTCCCCTTATCATTTGTTTTGTTTGAGTGAGTTAACCATTCCCCATTATGAACATTGAAGACTCGACAGACGTGAATCTTAACCGAAGGATGTGCAGACAGGATGAGGTCAATTTTCTCAGATATGCTCTTAAAGATAGTAACTCCGCTGTTGTGAGGGCGATCGAGGACAAATATAAACGCAATGATGTGAGCAAGTGCAAATCGGAAGCAATTATATGGTAATTCAAGGTCTTCTCTGGAGATGTCCTTATCACATAGAAAGCCATCTCTAATGTAGACACATATTCCATGCCCATGGCGTCTTGGGGGTCAGAGAGGATAAAAATTTTCTTCATTTTTTATAAAATTAAAGTATATTAAAATTGTAATAGTTATAAACCAATAAAGTGAACTACGTAATGAAAGACAAAATTTACAGAAAAATGACACAAGTATGACAAACAATCGCATGTTGTGTTTATAAATACACCCGCTCAAATATGGCCTTAAATAAACCCAATAAAATAGTTACGATAGAAAAGAAATTAATAATTCTTTTCCCGTCCAAATTTAAAGAGAGAGAGAGAGAGAGAGAGAGAGAGAGAGAGAATCAGCTGCTAGCAGACAGACGACAGACAACAAAAATACGATGTTATCTGATATTTTCTTTAAAAATTATCAAGTCAAAACCAGAACGTTTAAAAATGCGTCAGACAACAGATACGTGCAAAATAATAATAAAAAAAGATAACAGTTTTAAATGTAAGTTCAACGTTTATAAATCCAAAGAAAAGTACTTTTGCATAAACTGAAAAGCAAAGAAAACAAAAATAGAAAGATACATTAGGGTTATCTCCCTTGATCGCATATTATGAGTTTAGAGCTGTTTCCTTTTATGACTTGCCGAATACTATCGTTTGTCATATCTTTTTTTTTTTTTCAAAATAACTACTTTTCAATTACGTATATGACCATGACCTTTGTAAAAAATAAGGCATGTTAATAAAAATAAAGTACAATTGAGACAAAACGCGAGAGCGCGTATGCCAGCAGTAACAGCCAACGCATGCAAATGACCGAGCTGAAAAGAAAAAGTATATATAACAAAAAAAAAAAAAAAAAAAACGCGAACCCTTTAGGTTAGAGAAGGACAGAAATAGACGAGTTAACACGTGGGCCAAGAGTGACAGGGAAAGACGCGTCCTAGACAAGGTCAACGAACACAGCGTACCACGTGTTCGACACGGCAGAGTCTTGTTAAGAACATTTGAGTACGAGAAAACTTTTGAGCAAAAGATGAGGTGTTTTTCTGGAAGTCATCATCGTATCAGGCGAGTTCTTCAAACCGAATTGACTCTTTACCTCCACAAATCTCTATCTTCCATGGCTTTAGGAAAATCTTCAAATTGTAAGCCAGTCAATAATTTTGTGTACGTCTTAACCGATCTTCCTACTTTAGCGGTTCCGTGTTTAGGATCCCGCAGTACCACATCACTGACGACTTTATCTTTTCTTTGTAGCAATATCCAACATATTATGTTCTTCTTTCTCTTATTACTGCAGAGATCCTGGGCAACCGACCATACAAACGGCCAATGGTTCGGAGTGTTTTCCAGTTTAAGTTTAACACTGCCTGGAGCATTCTAGTGTCGGTTCCATCTAACTTACTTTCAAGTTTTTCTTGAAGTACCTGTAAATAAATGTCTGTTTCAACTGAAAAAAGGAATTCGAATTCTTCCCCTGTATTTATCTCCTCCTCATCCCCATCCTCCTCCTCTCTCTTCCTCTCTGTTGTTTTCGTCATTACGAGAGAAAGAGAAATTCAGTTGGTACGGTGACGGTTGCAAAAAGTTGGTTTTTCGATTTGTTCGAGAATGGATAGGTTGCATGCCAGCTCAATGTTTCGAGTTTTTAAAATACTCTTTCAACTGTTAAAATAAAAGAATTCTAGTCGTGTATTAAAGACGTGTTGTTCATTAAAGCGTTCAATTCCGGCACTAAAAGTCTCTGTCCGGATAATTAATTCTCAGGGAAGAATTAATGACAATGCTACTTTAATGACAATGAGAACTAAACACAACGTCCGTATAACAGATGCAATGGATGACATATTAACTCATTGATCTATAGGGATGTGCCTATCGTCTAATTGTTTGTTAAACGCACTGGGAAGCTGGTTACTGTGCCAGGATGTAATAGCCTTTCCAGAAATGTCCTCACGACACGGACACGCCAAGTCACTCTTTCGACAAACGATCGCGTCATAACACACACACACACACACACACACACACACACACACACACACACACACACACACACACGCACACACACACATCTCCAATTGTAAAGTAGTTTACAAAAGAATAATTTATGGTCCGTACATAGCATGCAAATTCTAATTGTATTAATACACACACATATTCAAACACACAAAGTAAACAAACACACACGCACACACATATATATGTATTTCTGTTGTTCATTATATATGAAGGTAGTTACAAAAGTAAAGCCTCTTATTTTTTAACTCAAAATGTTGATGAGCTACGAAAACAGGAGTGATACCGTTAAAACGAGCGACCTTTTGTGTTTCAGAACTTATTTTCTACGTAGGCACCACCATTTTCAATGCATTTTCCTTGGGTATTCAATAACGCATCTCTACTTCTAACGCACGTCCGTGACAGGTGTTGCTTTCTTAGAGTTCCACACCGTCAATATCAGCAACAGAGGGATGAAATTTTCGGGTCATGAATGCATAAGTTTAGTTATCATAACAATGCTATTTGCAATCAGTTCTGATTCATTCGGGCGAAATAAAAGATAGGAGGAATTACTTTTGGAATGCCCCGTCGTACTTTGTGTCTTTCTTTTCTAAAAAGCCTTTTTACGATTTAATTATAAAGCGAATCTTGTAATCGATACCGAGATTCGATTTACAAATGTATATATATATATATATATATATATATATATATATATATATATATATATATACATATATATATATATATATATATATATATATATATATAGGTAGTCAGTCTGATAAAGTAAAAAAATAAATAAATAAAAAGGACACGCAGGTAAACCGACCACAACAGTATCACCTCAAATTAAATAGCTAAAGAGTAAAGTGTCATGTTATGTCTTGATTGTGTAAGCTTTGTTCCAACTATAGACGTCATCATCACCAGATCACGGATACATTAATTCTATTAATAATATATAACTCTTTCTTCTTCCGTAAAAATAATTGTAATCATCAGATAAACATTCTTTAAATAAATAAAAGGAATATGTTTCTCAGGTGTTGTTTGAGAGGTGGCGATAGTTCAACGGCTAACGACACGAACTGACGGCCTCAGTATCCCAAGTTTGAATCCAGTTCGTTCCACAAAAATCACTTCCACTTAGGATGTTCGCAACCTTCACGTGATCCCTCCCGTAAGTACCTGATGTCTTTCTAGAAATAATTTTGACTAGAAAAATATCGGGGAAACCAATGCAGACAATAGAATTTTCAGATTCATGCAACAATGATGATAAGTGCGTATTTAAAATTCTAGCAATGTAATTTTTTTTTAAACATAAATCTTCCTTGTTGTCTTAACATATAAAAACGATTATTAAATATTTTACAAATAAAAATGTTATTTTTTTAATATATTTATTTAAAATTGTGCTGTACGTATAACTTTATTTGTATGTATGTATAATTTGATTTGTGAACAATTCATTTTAAAATCAATAGAGTCAGAATATTTTAGCTCAGCAAAATCAGATTAATTACTAATCATCATCTTTGTGAATCGGACGATTGCATTTTTTGTAACTCTTGCAGAATTTGACCCAGATCCTCGGGATTTTCCGTCGATTATGGCCCAAGCTCGATCGACAATCATTGGATTAAGCCGAGCGTTGTTTAAATGTTCAAACGCTAAATCGACATTTTTTTTGTTATTGTTTTTGTTTTTGTAGAAAAATGTACTTTTTAAATTAATTTTTTGGTGATGGGGTATTTTTTTCTGTTTAGTTTTTAACATTTGTTGACAAAAATAATTTGTAAATTTTATTGAAAAAACTTTTCCGTACAATTTACGGTTTTCATAAAAAATCATTCATCTTTTCTTATGAAAAACAACTTTTGTTAAAAATAAATAAATACATAAATTGATAAAAAAATGCAAAAAAATAATAAAAGTAAATAAACAATACAAAATGAAATTTTTCTTGAAAAAAAATATTCTGTAAACTACGAATGTCCACGAATATTTGTGCCTGTCCGTTTGACCTAGGGTGGTATGTCGGAGTTGTGGCGTGGTCCGCTTGTAAGTTCTTCATGAACCCTTTAAAGTCCCCAGATATAAACTGAGTGCTATTATATGACACTAAGCTGTCGACCACTCTGAACCGTGCAGATAACTCATGGAGAGTTTTTACTACTATAAGGTAGCACTGTCCATCTAGTCGCTCCACGTAGTCCACGGGTACTCCACTTTGGGCTATGGGCTAAATTGAATCGGTGGAGCTTTGGCAGCTAGTGCGCATCCCTTGCATGCTTTCATCTTTTCTTCAACACCCTTGCCAATGTTTCTCCAATACACGTATGAACGCATTAAATTTTCATTCTGGTAGCGCCCGAGTGTCCTGTTTGAATATCCGTTAAGATTTTCCTTTGGAGGGTCGCTGGAACAAATACTTTCCCGATATAATAATACTTGGTCGCATGTTGAAAGTCCCTGCTACGTGTTCATGAGTCTGCAATGTTTCCTTGATTTCTCTTATAAAATGGTTGGTTTCAACTTATTTTCTTATATCGTCCAGGGTAACGGAGTTCTTCGACAGTGTTGAATAGAATCGAACTGTAATCTCTCTCTGATCGTAGTAATGCAATCACCGAGTATCCAAGTCGTTCTCCAGTCCTTGGTATTAACCTGGATAGGCCGTCCACGTGTCCTAACTTCTTTGACGGAAGGAACTCCATATCAAACTCGTAATTTAGTAGGATTGTTCCCCATCTTTGGAGCCTGTTTGCCGAATGTGTAGGCAACCCTTTCTATGAGCCAAAGATAGATATCAGCGGCTTGTAATCCGTTTGTAATTTGAAGTATCGTCCATGCAAGTATCTGTGGAATCTTGTTACCGCGAAAATGATACTTAAGGATTCTTTCTATCTGGAAATAATTCCTTTCTGCAGGTAGTAGGGTTCTCGATGCGTGTGCTATAGGTTTCGTAGATCCGTCTGGCATTTTCTGCAGAATACATGAGCCGATTCCATATGCGCTCGCGTCACTTGCGACGATAATGTCTAAATCTGGGTTGTAGTGAGTCAGTAATAGTTCCAATGTGAAGATTTCCTTCAGCTTTTTTAACACCATTTTGCATTCTGTTGTCCAATTCCAAACCTTGTCCAATTTTTAAGTAGTTCATTTAAACGTGCGTATTGGGAATGAAGGATTGGTAGTAGTTGGCTAAGCCTAAAAAAACTTGCAATGTTGTTATATTGTGTGGCTCAGTCATATTTTGTATTGCTCTGGACCTTACTAGATCGAGTCGTCTACCGTTTTTGTCTATTATCTGTCCCAAGTACTTTATTTTGTCGATAAAAATTCACGTTTAGTGTCTTTAAATGTGAACCGAACTCATTTATTCTTTCGAATACCTGAAAAACGTTTTCTATGTTGCTCTATAGTTTCGCTTTTCATTAGAATATTGTCCAAATATCCGATGGAAAAATTAAGGCCGCTCAACATTGTATCGATTATCTGTTAAAAGATAGCTAATGCGACTTTGATTCCAAAAGCTAACCTATTGAATTTGAATAGTCCCTTGTAAGTGAAAATACACAAAAGTTTGGAGCTTTTTTCTTCAACGGGAATTTGTAAGTAAGCTTCACAGATATATTTTTGAGAATATTTTCCCTCCATTTAGTTTAATGGAAACTTGCTCAGGGCTGGGTGGCGGGTAATGATGATCTCTTAGTGCTGCATTCAACTTAGTATAGAAGCCTGCACAGATTCTGATATCCTTAGATTTTTTTCTTTACATACACGGTAGAGGCAGACTACTCGTTATAGTCGACTGTGGTCAAAATGCCTGTTTTGACGAGTATGTCCAGTTCTTCGTCGATCTTTTGTATAGAAGCAAACGATATGCTCCGTTTCTTTTTGTAGACTGGGGTGACATTATCTTGTAATTCGCCTCCATTTTTTGTACAGCAGCTTAGTTTATCAGGGGGGGGGAACAATGGTATTTCTTTAGTTTTTCAGCTTCGGTTGTAAGGTTGTGTAATATTATCCATATATATAAATGAGTGGGTGCCACCACAACACTCTCCTCTCAATATCTGAAGTCACACAGATTTTAATATCTTTTTCTCTTGGGATTTAACATTAATGGTTCATTAAACTTTCTTTTTCTGCCTGATCTTCGGGGCTCGTGTATATTGAAGCGATTCCAACTTAAAGTATTCGTATATGATGTCCATGGTTTCCTCCTCTTCGACTACTGTTGTATAATCACCATCTTGAATGTGGCGTTCTTTTATTTGGTTCAGGTGCGTTTTATGTATATTTTGTGGACCTTTAATCACGTATGTACAATCACCAATGCGTTTATCCACTACTCCACATTCCCAGTAAGAGGTGTTATTCCTGTAGCACTTGAAATATACTCAATCTCCCGGGTTATATTTCTTTCTTATCATGTGTGTAATGTTTCGGACAATTGCCTGTCTTGGCAATAGTTTATCAAACGCCGATTTCACCTTTCTGGCAAACATTTAATCAGCTGGTGATATGTTTGACGGTGTATTAGGGTGCGGTGCTATCCTATATATTTGCAAAAATTGTTGCAAAGCTTTTTCCGTTGGTATCCCAATGGATTTTACAACGCCCTTTTTAACGTGTCCACGAACTTCTCCGCGAGGCCGTTTGATCTTCGATGGTACGGAGGAGTAGTGATATGCTTTACTTGGAACGTGTCACAAAATTCCTTAAAATCTGTGGATGTGAATTGAGTTCCATTGTCAGTGACCAATGTTTCTGGTACACCAAATCTTCAAATAACTCGTGTAGGAATCCTATTGAGTTGTTCGTTGTTGGATTCCTGTAACGCATTACCTCAGGCCATTTTGTATAACTATCTACTACAATTAAGTAGTAATTTTCTCCTACTGGACCAGCGATTTATACCCGGATGTCCTGTGTGGAAGTCTCAAAATCTTCTTCTGCAACGTTTTAGGTATTACTACTCTCTCGCTGCATAATAACACATCGTTACATATGGAAAAAATTTCATGAACCTTTTTGCCATTTATAATTTTTTCTTTTATATCATTTATGTATTCATCTTTATCGGCTTCTCTTTTTATGTCCGACGATGTAACCGGTAGTTCTTTAATGATATTTGCTACCATATTTTTCACTTCGACATATATTCGAATGGCTGCAATCACTGATTCTTCCAAATTATGTTCCTGTGGTATCAGTCTTGAAAGTCCATCCGCATGGCAAATCTTTTTCGATGCTAGATGTTGTATCTGGAAATCGTAATTCAGTAGGATCGTACCCCAGCGCAGCAATCTATTTGCGGTGTATATAGACAATCCTTTTTTTGATCCGTAGATTGTGACTAATGGTTTATGGTCGGTTTCAAGTATGAAATGTCTACCATATAAATATCGGTGGAACTTAGTTACTGCAAAGATTATGCTCAACGCTTCTTTTTCAATCTTTGAATACGCCTTCTCTGCTGGAAGCAGCGTTCTCGAAGCGTGAGCTATCGGCTTTCTAGATCCATTAGGCATGATATGTTGAATGCATGTTCCTATGCCGTAGGTACTAGCGTCACTAGCGACGACTATATTTAATTTTGTGTCATAGTGAGTTAGAAATAATTCAGATCTTAGTGCGCTCTTTATTTTGTCAAAAGCGGTTTGACATTCTTGCGTCCAGTTCCAAGGTGTGTCCTTTTTTAGCAGCTCATTTAAGGGAGCTCGCAAATTATGCATCCCTTCAATAAAAGATTGGTAATAATTTGCGAGCCCTTAGAAACTCTGCAAGGTTGTTACGTTATTAGGTGCTGGTATGTATTTCATTGCCGCAGATCTTTCTGGGTCTGAACGTCGCCCATGTTTATTTATTATATGTTCAAGATACTTAATTTCGCCCATACAAAAGTCGCATTTATTTTCTTTTACTTTAAACCCGAATTCTTGTATTCGAGTGAATACTTGTTTTAAATGTTCCTTATTTTCTTCTAGGGATTTGCTCCTGATAACAATGTCGTCCAGGTATGCACATGCGCACTCAATACCACTTAGCATGGTGTCCATCGCTTGCTGAAGGATGGCAGGCGCTACTTTGATGCCAAAGGGCAACCGGTTGTATTTGTACAATCCCTTATGCGTGTTGATGCATAGTATTTTTGAGCAATTCTCCTCGACCGGTATTTGTAAATACGCGTCGCTCAAGTCTATCTTGGAGAAGATATTACCACCATTCAACTTTGTGAATATTTCCTCTGGGCTTGGTAAAGGGTAATGGTAATCTTGTAATATGAAGTTTAGACCTGTCGAAAAGTCTGCGCATACTCTGATTTCATCATTCTTTTTCTTTACATATACGGTGGGGGCTGCCCAGTCGCTGTGTTCTATTTTTGATAGTATGCCTGTCTGTTCCAATCTGTCTAATTCTTTATTAATCTGTTCCAACCCAGCGAACGGAACGTTTCGTCTTTTTCTAAAAATTGGGCTGTTGTTTTCTTTAAGTTCAAACGATGCCTTAAATTTATTGCAACGACCTAACTTAGTCATGAATACTTCAGGGAATACTTTTTTAAAGTCCTTTTTATATCTCCTGTTGTTGGAGTAGTACATTCTATTTTTTTACAGAATGTATTGATTGGCTTACCCCACAGTCCAAATTTCTCAATCAAATCTATTCCAAACAGATTTCCGCTATTTTTCATTACGAACATTTTTAATTTCTTCGTAATCCTTTTTAATTTTATCTCACCACCAGTTACCATCCGAGCTGATTTACTTGTTTTACTCATGGTTTGTTTACCCAACTTTTTCCATGTATTCAAGTTTATTATAGAAATATCGGATCCTGAATACAGTTGTAATTTTATTCGCGTTTTAAATATTTCCAATTTTATGTATTTTCGCCGATTTTTGTCTAATTTTTCCTTTGATTTTGTTTCTCTTTCTGGTGAAATCTTTATATTTGCAACAATCGCTTTTGTGTCCGACTTTCTTGTAAATGTAGCATTTTTTCTTTTTATAAGGGCAATCTGATTCCCAATGTCTTTCTGCGCATCTCTTACAGTTATTTCTAGGGAGAGACTTGTTATATTCTTTACTATAATTATAATTATTATTTCGTTCCATTTTGACTGCTTTTATTTGTATAGTTCTTGGTTGGTATGTATGGCTTTATAACCTTTCTTACATATGCCACTCCGGATTCTTCTATCTTTTTTTAATCCTTTTTTAGTGTAATGGTCCTTTCACAATCCTCTGCTAATTTTTGAAGTGTTAAATCTTGCTCAGATTCCAGCTTAGACAACACTCGTCTGCGTATTTCTGCATTTTTCGTGGAAACTAACCCTTGTGCGGAGATTAGGCATTTGAAATCTTCTATTGTTAGTTCCGCTAGCTTAAAATTATCACAGTTTTTATTGACAACTGATGCGTATGTCAAATAATCTTGGTTGTCCATCTTCCTCAGATTCATACACAATCATCTCTTATGAAAAAGAGATATATTCGGATTAAATAATTCTTTTAGTAATTTTACAGCTTCCATGAAATCTAATTCCGTAGTTTTTTTAAGTAATAGGTAATCTACGAATTTACTGTGTTCTGCTACACCCAACTTTCTAAGTAAGAGGCTCACTTTCTGGCTATTTAGCCAACTTTTGCAGTCCAGTTGAAAGAAATCTTCGTATCTTGTATAGTATGCTTCAAAATTCTTTTCTTCCTCCGGCACATAATTAAATCTGTCCATACTATTAAAAATAGTTGTATGGGAGAAATTAGCACTGTCGACATTTTCTCGATTATTCTTTAGTAGTTCCAGTGTTTTAGCAAAACGTTCATTTTTGCCTTTCTTCATGTTCAAATTGTAATTTCTTCTGCCTTTCTTCTTGTTCAAATCGTAATTTCGTCTGCCTTTCTTCTTGTTACAGTTGCCATTTCAATAATTTCTCATCTCTTCGTTCATCTCGCTCGGCTTGTGCCTGTTGTTGTGTCTTCAAAAATTGCATTAACAGTCTAGATAAATCTTCCATTTTTTTAGTGTATTCTAAAATATAAAATGGCTTGTGTTACAACAGAAATTGTTCAGAGTTCCTGTTTTCAACAAATAATAATACCGCTGCTCGAATAATATTTTATCACTTCGCTAGCGAGTCAAGTTCATCCAACCCCCAAATAAAAAAACTGAGGCTTTTACTGAAACCACCAAATACGATTTACTTTTTCTGTTTTAGGCACTTCCTAATAAGTAACTGCAGAACTTAAGTACAACTCTTTCCACAAGAAAAAAACATTTTTCAACTCGAGTCACAATTGAAAAAAATAAAATCTATGGACTACATTTAATTCTTTCTTTTGTTTTTTTTTCTTACGTGACGTTTTACTGTCTTATATCCGTTATCCAGCGATAACTTCAGTTTAAAAAAAAATGATTTCCTTGATTTTAGTTTAACTGTGGTATTATTTCGTATCGAAGATAAAATTTTTTTTGGTTTACTAAAAAGTCTTTAGTTGATGTTTTGCTAACGGAGAACAGCAATTAGGAAATCCACTGGTGAACTTTTTCCCCCGTATGTTACTTTCTTGTACGTTTGCTCTTCGTAATTTAGTAATACGAATCTGTTTGTCGTTTCACAAGAAAACAAAAATTCACTTTTACAGTTTGTTGTTTTTTTTCAAGAGAAACGGCGTAAATTGTCGCTGTTGCCACGTTCGATTTATTTTTCTTTTTTTTCTTTGAGACTGCAATTAGCGGTTTTCGTTTGTCTTTTTTTTTCGACTTGCATTTTAGTAAATAAAATACTATTAAACGAGGTTACTTTTTTTTTTAACCTAAATGCAGTTTTTGTTCTTGGGACTTGGGAAACAACTGTTTCTTTCTTTTAGTGTTGTACTTCAGCGAGGAAAATATTTTACCGCTTTCCAATGTTCGCTGAATTACTAATTTTTTCCACTTGAGTCGAACTTCTCTTTAGGTGAAATCCGTTTTTATGACTATTTCGTTCGTCAAAAATTGTATTCCTTAGAAAGGTCAACCGTTGCATTGTACATTTTTTTAGTGAGTTCTTTCCATTTCTTCGTCAAGCTGTTATATTTGACGTTCATTCTCGTCGCCAACTGTTATGTTGACGTTCATCTTCGTCGCCAACTGTTATGTTTGCAGGTTGAACCAAATAACGTATAAGGCAATACAAATGAAGACTCAACAAACAAAGATAGATCAATAAGAAGTGTATTACAAAAAGTATATTCACAGTATATTTACATAATGGTTGTCAGGTAAGAGAGTCTTGGCTGGAGAACATATCGGCTCTCAACTCGGCCTTCGGTGGCTTCTGGTTAACACACACTCAGACTAACCGAGTCTTGCTATTTATGTGTAATATTATCCACATATATAAATGAGTGGGTGCCACCACAACACTGTTTTATTTGCTATTTCTTGAGTTAGTAGTTCCTATTTTTTCTGTTTTTATTTGCTATTTCTTTTATATATATATATATATATATATATATATATATATATATATATATACGAGCAAACAGTTAATAAAACATGTTAAAAACACTTTGAAATGAGTTAAAAACATATTTAATCTGAAAAGGAAACACTAGATAAGTGGATAGTCCTTAATCCGCGGAGTTTCGAAGAAATACTTTCCTTCTCATCAGAGGGTAGGAATTAGCAAAATGCGGGATCGGATTTTGCATGCAAAAGTATTTGATGAAACAACAAGTAAGTCAAAGATCTTACTTGATAACAAAAAAAGTGAAGCAGAGGGAATATGGTGAAGAAAAAGGTGATTACACGTGAATGGATAGTCTGGTGGAAGATAAATAATCGAGTGACGGTAAAATCCAAATATATAACTTCAAGAAAGTTAATTGAATTTCCATTTGCACAAGTAAAATCCAAGGAAATCCCGTAATTGGAAGAAGATGGTCCATAATAATCCAAAGGCAGAAATCCATGGAATAATTCACAAAAATGTGTACAAGGAAAAAAGGAAAAAATTCCAATAATATTAATAAAAGAAAAATAAGATATGCTTTTCACTCTACTGCCGAGACATAAATATAAATAAGAAAGATCAGGGAAGAAAAAGAGGAGAAAAAGAAGACCAGGGAAGAAAAATAGGAGAAAAAACAAAAAAATGGTGATAGAGTTAAATATAAAATAGAGAAACAAATGTCAAAATGACCCAGACAGGAAATGTTAAAGGCGCGAAAAAAAATATATAGGGCAAAATAATATAGGTCAACTGAAATGTACTGGTCATCACTTAAAAAATGTCAGCAAGAGATGTTAGAAGACACTAAATGGAAAATAAATAAATTAATTAATAAATAGAAAATAAATAATAAATAAACAATAAATAAATAAATAAAAAATAAAAATAAAAAATGAACTATAAAATGAAAAAATAAAAATTATTTTTATTTTATTTTATATATATATATATATATATATATATATATATATATATATATATATATATATATATATATATATATATATGGTAAGGTTTGAGTTCGGTTTCGGTTCCAGCTGATACACACAAATCATATACATATATTTTTTTTATTTTTGAAATTACAACTTTATGATATATAAAAATCCCAATCACTACTACTACTACTACTACAACTACTACTACTAATAATAATAATAATACATATGCTCACAGGAAGTATGACAAAAATATGGATGTGAGGTTTTTTTAATTTTTTTTTTATTCAATTTTCACCCCAAACAAGGCACAGTGCCACTTTGAAGCAGGGGGCTACTATTAGGGAATTAATTAGCGGGGTCATTATGAAGGGAGAAGAGTAGAAAGATGTTTGTTAACATTACACTTGAACTTCTGCATATCATTGCAGTTGGGAAAGCAGAATCCCGGAAGGGAGTTCCAAAGACCCGCAGTTCTGGGGAAGAAACTATTGGAGTAAAAGGCTTTCTTGCACCTAGGGATCTCTACTGTAAAGGGATGAGACTTAGTAGCTTGTCGGGTTTGTCGGGGGTAGTTACGTCGGGGAGGTACAAGTGTTTGCAGTTCGTCAGAGCATTCACCATACAAGTATTTGTAGAACAGGCAGAGGGATGCAACATCTCGTCGATGGGACAGACGTTGAAGCCTAGATGACAGTTCAGGACCTATCAGGTTGGCGACTTTCTTTTGAACCCTGTCCAGGAGCGAGAGACAAGCAGCAGATGCACCAGCCCAGATGTGACAACAGTACTCCATACATGGGCGAATGGTTGCCTTATAGAGGTATAGGATACTGGCAGGCGTAAGTAGTTTTCTAGCACGGTAGAGGGAGCCAACCTTCCTTGCAGCAGCCTTGGCAATGCTCTCAATGTATCTATTCCAGTTCATATTCCCTGTAAACGTTAGGCCGAGGAGTTTAAAAGAAGTACTTTCAGGCAATGTGTTCTTGGCCATTGCTATTGGTGGTAGAGAAGGTTTCTTGTAGTTATTGAAGGAAACAAGCTTAGTCTTAGCAGCATTGAATGTGACCAACCATTTTTGTCCCCATTCCACTACGGATTGGAGGTCGTCCTCTAGTGTTTCTGCCATTTCCTTGGATATGTGTTCATTTGTTTTCCCCTCATATCTGTTATAGAGAGTGGTGTCATCGGTAAATATACCCATCTCCGAAACAATATTATCAGGGAGGTCGTTTATGAATATCAGGAATAATAGAGGTCCAAGGATAGACCCTTGAGGTACTCCCGCATTTATGTCATATTGTTTGGATGTATGTCCGTCGAGGACAACTTTGATTTTTCTCTTACTTAAGAAGGATTTAATTACATTATGAATTCTTCCAGTGATTCCATATGATCTAATTTTCCTTAGAAGACCATCGTGCCATACCCTGTCAAAAGCCTTAGATATATCAAGGGCCACCGCTCTACCCTCCCCTGTTTTATCCAATGAACGGTATATACGTTCAGAAACTACAGTTAAGATATCTGCTGTTGAACGGGCTTGCCTGAATCCATATTGTTTGTCAGTCAGGAGTTTAGCAGCTGTTATGTGCTGGACTAGGGCTTGATTAACTAAGGACTCAAATATTTTGGTGAAAAGCGGGAGGAGGCTAATGGGGCGATAATTTAGTGGGTCAGTTCTTTCACCAGAATTTTTGAAGACTGGTACCACAGAGGCGGTTTTCCAGCAGTCGGGAAAACAAGATTCGTTAAGGCATTTATTGTAAAGTTTTGACAGAACTGGAGCAACCTCGGCAGAGCATTTTTTTAATAGTACAGCCAGGATGAGATCTGGTCCACATGCTTTTGAGGTGTCTAGGTTTTTTATAATAGCATGTACCTGAGAAGGGGTGATTTTCAAATCGTCAAGTGTGGCGTCTGTTCGCAGAGGAAAATCAGGGAGTGAGTGGTGTACCGAGTTCAGTGTGGAGTTTGAGGCAAACCGACTGGCAAGCAGATTAGCCTTGTCAGTTGCCGTGCAAGCAACCTCATGATTGTTTGTTAGTGGGGGAATAATTGACTGTCCATTATTAACTACGCTGTTGTAGATTTTCCAAAAATCCCGGGTTCCTAATTTCTGTGCTTCGATGCGCTTTCTGGTGGTTTCAGAGTAATCTGTCTTAGCTGTGTCTATCACTCTCTTTCAATTATTTCTAGCTTCTATAAACTTCTGTTTATTTGAGCTGGACTTATGTCGGTTGAATCTGCGGAACGCATGCTGCCTTTGACAAATGGCAGCTGCACAAGCAGAAGTAAACCATTGGGGAGAGTGGGGCTTGCTATAGTATTTCCGTGCGGGAACATGTGCTTCAATAGCAGTTTTGAACCATTCAGTTGTCTCATTTGCACACTGTTCCGCTGGAAGAGTAAAGATATTTTGCCATGGGGCATCTCTGATGAGCTCCCTGATGGCTTCCCAATCAGCCTTTTTGTAATACCTCGTTGTTTTGAGAAGTGGGTCTTCAGTTTTAGGGCGAGAATTTAGGCTGATTTCTACCATTATCACAGCGTGATCAGCATTCCCGAGTGGGCTGTGGGCATTTGTTGTACAGTCATTGGGAACCGTTTACTTACTTAGCTACATACATCATAAATGCTACAATAATTATTATGACTAGGATAAATGTCATGGGGGCCAATACGAGTTATTTCCCTTTAATTTTGATACTTGAAACCTATTTAAAAATAAATTTAAACAAGAAGCTATCATTTTATGTTGTAAAGTGAGGTGTGAACTGTGGACATCACTTGTGATTAGGACTTTTTTGGGGAAGTACGAGATGTTAAAGATTTATAATGTTGAACACTGCAGTTCTGCTATGCAGCAATCATTGTGAAATCCTTGATGCTAAAATCCTGTTTGATTGAATATGAAAGGGGGGGGGGCATGCGGATCGACAGACAAATGGTTGTGTCAGAATGCATGACAGATGTCACCAGAGAATGCTTTGACTCGCCCAAACCGATGTTTGCTTCAAAGAAATATTGATTTTAAATCAATAACGGAAGAATGGTGTCAGTTGTTAACTTTAGAACAAACACAATGGCACAAAAATGCATCAGATTTTTCATACGTTAAAGATTTTCAATTTTCGTATTTTAGTCTTATTACATTTTTAAATAGGAATCGCTCCAGACAAGGCATACATCCACTTGATGTAAGACCGAGGAGAGAAAGCACTAGCAAGACCTCTGCTAAATGAGTGCAGATTTTTTTTGCCACCCAAATTCCACTGAAGACCAATGGTCTCCGCCAAGGAGAAATCAATAGTAAGTGGCTGTTACTATAACGCAAATTCATTTGCAATGGTTATCAAAAGAAGTGAAAAGTACTGGAAATCTGGGGAGACTTGTTGTCACTCCAGAGAATGCCACAAGTTGTTCTCAAAGAGAAATTTTTGATGATAGCCTGTGTGACTTCTTCTAGTGAGTAAATAATAATAATGCTGATGATGAGGGAAGCAGGAACCCAGAAGGAAATTCCAAATTCTAGCAAGCCTAGAGAAGAGACTATTAGAGTAAAAGGTTTTCTGGCATCTGGGGATCTTTACTGTGTAGGGTGGGAGTTTGCTGCTTGTTAGGTTTGTCAAGAGTATTTACGTCAAGGGAAATACAAGGACTTGTTCGTCAGAGAACCTACCATTAAAATATTGTAAAACAGGCAGAGAGATGCAACATTTCGTTTCTAAGTATTAGGATTAATTGTATTTATTTTGGAAATAGTCATTTCATTGAACTTTCTGACATTTCTCATATTTCAGGATTTTGTTTATATAGTTTGTTCTGATCGCATTTGTGTGATTGTCAATAGTGATTCTGTTTATTTGTTTAAGTGTCCTTTTCATAGCCATTTCCATTTGTTTTCTTATATTTTTTGGAATCATTTGAGATAAAACTTCTTTTTTGTGTCTTCTTATATTTGTAATTTCGAACTGTCTTCCTCATTTTCATAGTTGTTGCTTCACCATGTTTCGGCCAACTCACCCTCTGGCCTTCTTCAGATGATTAACTGCGACAAAAAAAAAATGCTGAGTTTTATAACTGTATCCCCAGTAATTACTCTCTTCCATAGTTGTTGTCTCACTAGATCTTGGCCAACTAATCCTTTGGCCTGCTATGTGTCGGATTAAAACCATTATTTTCAGACAATGCTCAACTGGAACTGTAGAGATTCAATGCCTCTATTCATTGTGTTATGGGCGTCTAAGCAGCGGTTTCAATCCTACCCAAAGCAGTCTAAAGGTTTAGTTGGGCAAAAAAACGTGGTGAGATAAAAACAACTATGGAAGGCAGAAATTACTGAGGATACAGTTACAAGACTCAGCATTCCTATCCAGTCACAGCTAACTACCTGAAGAAGGCCAGAGGATGAGTTGGCCGAAACGTGGTGAAACAACGAATATTTAGATGAGGAAAACAATTCGGAAAAAAAAAGAATACATGTTGTTTTCTTGTTTTTAATTTTGTTTCCAGTTTAACTGTTTTTTTTTGTAATATTCATTTTGGTGGTACACTTTACAATTGAACCCAATCATTTTGTACCTTCTTTTATTGCATAATCTTTTATACTTTATACTTATTTCTGTTGTTGCTGTTATTATTATTATTATTATTATTATTATTATTATTATTATCGATTCACCCCAAACAAGGCGCAGAGCCACTTAGTCATGAGAAGATACTATTTGTAACCATATTTGCAAGGATACTATTTAGTTGGGCAGCGTTATGCCTGTTTACATTACACTTGGATTTCTCCATGTCAGTACAATCAGGGAAACTGGGGCTCAGGAGGGAATTCCATAGTACAGCAGTCGAAGGGAAAAAGCTATTCAGCAAAAAGAAGGCTTTATGGCATCTAGGAGTTTCTACAGTGTAGAGATGGGATTTTGTTGATTCTCAGGTTTTTGGAGGGTATTGTCGTCAAGGGTGTACTAGTTCGTCAGAGCACTTGCAATTGAAACACTTGTAAGACAGCCATAAGGATGCCACCTTTAAGCAATGTGGACAGAAGTTGAAGTTTAGTTGATAGTTCAGAACCTATTGGGTTGGCGACTCTTTTTTGAACCCTGTCAAGGAACAAAAAACTAGTGGCAGATACATCAGCCCAGATATGGCTACAATACTCCAGGCATGGGTGAATCATGGCCAGGATACTTTCAGGTGTGAGTAG
>NC_136503.1:13379849-13462349 GCF_053919585.1 Euprymna scolopes | reverse complement strand
AAATTCTATGATTGCAAGGAATTGTGGTTTTATCGACTCCAAAATTGCCTAAGATTCTATGTAATTCGTTCAAAAGAATTTCAATAACGCGTTTCGAGATCTTTCAAAAGAAGACATCATTTTCGGAAGAAAAAAGTTCTGACAATGAGAAAATGTCAGCTTCGAATACGGTCATGCTGTTGACTAAAAGCACTTTATGCGTCGTTGAGTGAAATAACCACAACGTTAATTGCGCTCAGAATGTTAGATCATTTCGCCTCTGCACGTGCACAAATCATTCATACACGCATTTCTTTATCGTCAAGTCTAAAACACTTCACATGTATAGAATATAGAATAGATTTATTCCGTTAGGTACAATAATAGAAGTCCGTGTCGAGTAGCAGCAAATGGTAAGTGAATCGCCAAGTAAATCATCAAGTGTTCGCATTCCAACTCGCAACTTCAAAGGACTCCAACCAGTTTCACTTTCCTTAATATACGTGAGCAGTAGTCTTGCATTCGAGCCACTTTTATAAAAATGTTTATTTTATGTAGACACAGAAAGTGTAAGGGGGGCAACTTGTATATCCGCCTGTGTGTGTGTGTGTGTGTATTAGTGAGTGTGTGTGTACGTACATGTGTGTGTGTGTGTGTGTGTGTGAGAGAGAGAGAGAGAGAGAGAGAGAGAGAGAGAGAGAGAGATCCCATCATGCTACATCAGCCATTCGCCCATTTTTGGAGAGAGCTGTTAGACAAGTCTTCTCTGAATGAAATCTCGCCGGCTAGGAAAAAGATAGAGAGCTTCGCCCGAAAACCAAGCAAAAGACTAGTGAACTCACATACACAGAAGTTAACACATATTCGCATACTGACAAACACTGCATACACACAATATCTTTCTCACAAACACACACACGCACACGTATGTTCACACGCTTAACATCTGTTCTATACGCATTCTGCTCTATGACCTTCACGTCCGCACCCCGTTTCGTTAATTATTTTGTACCTAAATGCTAGCTAGGTTGTTTATGAAAAAGATTGGCCATCAGAGTGTGTCATGTTCGAATCCAGTTCGTGCCACAGAGACAGTTTCATTTAGCATGTTAGCAACCTTTTCTTTTAACAAAGGAGTCATCACTCGAGGATTAGGGTTAATAAGTGTACAGTAGTCAATGGGACAATATCATAGTAATCTTTATTAGTGAATATTTGGTAATTTAGATTACTTAAGGATGCGACTCCCCAAGAACTTGTTCGCATTGGACTTGAAGATGGCCATATGGTAGTCAGTTGGAAAGCAGGGAAACGGAAGAGAATTTCGCAGGTGGGTTAGGGTTAGGGTTAGGGTTAGGGTTAGGTGTGCAGTTTGAAGAAAAAAGCTTTACGTTTACTTTAAGGCACAAATAAAGATGGAGAAAATTTCTGATAGTGGTTTCAGCTAGACGATTGTTTTTGTGAAAGTTAGGCAAGGGGGACCATACATTGGAGCTTAGACCAGCACTTGCCATGAAAATAACGATAAAACAGAGTCAGGCTCGTAACGTCTCTTCTTCACGGTTCCTCCTACCTTAAGTATCTGATTTCTTTCGGGAAAGAATTCTGACTAATATATCCTAATCTTTTTTTTTTTTTTTCAAGTTTCTCTGCCGTTTTTATGCCCCTCTTTTTCGACTGTGTTGTTTCCGTGCTAATGTTTATGTTTCTTTCTTTTTTTCTTCATATTGAAACTTTTATATTAAAAGGCCTAGTCATGGCTACCAAAACAAATAAAAAATTGGAAAAATCATTTATCGAAGAAAAAACAACTTAAAAGAAAAGTAAAGGGTTTTTTTTTTTTTTTAGATTTAAATTGAATTAAAATAAATTACAGCAAAATATGTTTATTGACTAATATGTGCTTTAAATTGAATTGAAATAAATTACAGCAAAATATTTTTATTGACAAATATGTGCTTTAAATTGAATTAAAATAAACTACAGCAAAATATTTTTATTGACAAATATGTGCTTTATTTTAAATATTTCAGGTATGTGCCCCCGGCAGTGCGTATATGGCGTAATCTAGAAGTTAAATTTTCACAACTGTACTCATTATATTAGGCTGTATTTGGGCAATAACATGGCGAATGTTGTCTTCTAATTGGTCTATTATGTCTAGTTTATCAGCGTAGATATCGGATTTTACATATTCTCAAAGGAAACAATCAAACTGGGGTTAAATCACATGATGAAGTAGCCAGTTTACAGGTTTATTTCGTGAAATTATTTGTTCATCAAATGCTTCTCTTAGTAAATTGATCGTATCGGGCTATGTGGCATGTGGCTCCGTTCTGATGAAACCGCATGATGAATTGCGAAACAAAGCTGAACTAGAAATAACCGATAGTTGTTAAATCTGCAATTAAAGAAACTGGAATTGTAGATTTAAAGTTCGCCGCCTCGAAAAAAAAAACAACTCGTTATTATATGTATTTTCTTGAATCGTAAATGAAAATTTCAGATTTGTTGGCTTGAATATGTGTCTTAAGTGTGAAGGAGCTGAAATAAATTTGTTCTCAAATCAGCGAAAAGCAATGAAAAATTGCGGATAAAAATAGTTTGAAAGCAAGAGTAAATGAGTTATTGTTTGTAGATCAAATACTTCAACTATTTATATATTGTATTTATATATTTGATTAATGATGTCGACGGAATTGTGACTTGCTTGCGCTTTGTTGCGATATTACATGTCATCTGTTTTGTGTTAAATTGGCGAAAGAGAAATCTTTTTAGCTTGATTCAATTATGGAGCGGATCAAATTTTAAAACGCAGAAAAAAGTCATCTTCTATTATATAAATCTCACCTGTCTGTTTAAATGTATGTATGTATGTATGTATGTATGTATGTATGTATGTTTGTTTGTATGTCTACCTAAAAACTTCCGACAGAGGCGACGGATTTTCAGGAGATCGGTGCTCTTTTGACGTACGACTCTTCGGACGACAAATATCGAAAAATTGGCCAAAAACATTAATTCCTTCACCCTCAACTGGACAGTTTTCTACAAAGAGGGTCGGTTTTTTGCTGACATTTTTTTGCAAATAGGTGCATCGAAAAGAGCGTTTGTTTTTTTCCTCTGGCGTGTTATTGGTTCGAGCCTGCTTACTACTCCTTACACACACCCCCACTTTCTTTTTCTTTTCCGCCTTTGCGTCTCGGGTTCGAGCCTGATTGCCTATTACAGTTTTTTTTTTTGCTCAACACACACCTCCAAATACCTGAGTAGTCTTCTTTTGTACATATATATAAGCGAACATGTGTGCATGTATGTATGTATGTATGTATGTATGTATGTATGTATGTGTGTATGTGTGTTTGTATGTCTCGCAAAAACTTTCGACACAGGCCATGGATTTTCGCCAGACAGGTATCATTCTAAAGCTCGAACCCCTGGTCGACAAATATCGAAAAATTGGTCAAAAACATTAATTCCTTGATCCTTAACGGCTCTCTTTTTTACAGGGAGGGGTAAACAAAAATGGTATCTTCATGACAAGATGGTTTTACGCATGTGTCAACAGGCGCAAAAGACGTTGTACATTGAATTCGTTTTAAATGCTATAAAAACCTTCATCCACGCGTCTATAAGATTTCAGGTTCAATCCCAGATATACTTTTTTTCTCGATTTTTAAACATTTAATGTTGAAACGAGGTACGTTATTTATACCATTTTTTCGCTTTTCGCTGTGTTTTTTTTTTTTGGTTTTTGTTTCCCCCCCTTTTTTTTGGTTTTTGTTTATCCGATTGTTTTAAAGAAGTTTTACGTCCGTTCGCTGTTTTATTTGTTTTGCTTTTTTTCGATTTTTTAAAAAAGTTTAAACAGGGTTATTAATTCGCTTCTTTGCCCGCCATACATACACACCTCCAAACACCTGGGCAACGCCGTCCTTATTTGGAGGGGGGGGAGGGGTTTGTTTTTCCGATTTTTTTAAAAGAAGTTTTACGTTCGTTGGCTGTTTTTTTTTTGTTTGAGTTTTTCCGATTTTTTAAGAAGTTCTTTACCCCCCCCCCCTACATACACACCTCCAAACACCCGGGCAACGCCGGGTACCCCCGTTAGTATAATATAAAGGCAAAATGGGCGCGCACGTTTATGTATATCCAAGAAAGGTTTTTTTTCATGGGGTTCTCAACAAGGTTACTATTTTGGAAAAGTTTCCTTATACTCCCTAGATCGTAATATCTCCGATTTACTAACGGACGTCGTCTCTATCTTTTATTTGATCGAGTTTTTAAAAAATCCTCGATTTCCAGTGCTTGTTTGTCTTTTTCGTATAAATAAAGCGAAACTGATCAAAGCAAAGTCGACCACCTGGCATTCCGCGCCAGGACGTCTTGATGTGGGGGAAACCCTTCATATCAAACAATTACTATTCATAAAGACACTGCCAGAGTTCCCCCTTTTTAGTCGGAGCTGACTTTCCCCAACATCGTGGGGAAACAAATACAGCAGAAAGCTGAAAACTTGACTGGCCTACAGCCAGCCATTTTGCTATCCGCTTTACTGTAATACTTGACATTGCTGAATTTGAACGTTTTACACTTCCGCTCACGTCATGGCATAGCGGTTAACTCTCACGTTTTCTTAGACTTTCTTTTCCGCCTTTGCGTCACAGGTTCAAACCTACCTGATTACTACTACGTTTTCTTGCTGAACACACACCTACAAACACCCAGGCAACGCCAGGCACCTAGGGTAGTCTATTATATATAAATCAAAATGGGCACGAGCATTTATGCATGTTCACGAAAGGCCATTTTGCATCGGGCTTCTCGTGTATGTTCGATTCCGTGAGAAGTTTTCGTATACTTCACAGATTGTAATATCTCACATTCACAAACGGATATTATTTCTATTTATTTATTTATTTATTATTTTTTGACTGAATTAAACAAAATTTCCACCGTGCCATCGTCTCCAGTGTTTGTTTTTGTTTTTTTCTTCGTATAAATAAAGCGAACGCAACAGCCTGGCCTTCTGGCCGGGTAGTATCTGTTCTGTAATTGGTCTTTGGTCAATCTAGGGGAAACTCTTCATACTGAGACAATTACTATTTATTTGGATACTGCCAAAGTGTCCCCTTTTATGTGGAGCTGGTTATCCCTCCACATTAAAAACGCCCTTGTGTCTAATTTGCTTACGTGGGAAGTTTTAAAACGCTTTAGACTTCCGCTCGCGTCATGGAGTAGCCATAAGACGTCAGATTTTGTTTCACTTTCTTTTCCGCCTACTACCACTTTTAAAAATATTTTTGCTTCACACCTCTAAACATCAGGGCAACGCCGGGCACCCAGGTTAGTCAAAAATGAATACCGTATTCAACCTGATGAACTCATTGCCCTCGTGTCCTTTCGATTTACATATCCCTGACAAAGCTGCCTAACAGCAAGATCACACCCTTCACTGTTGAGGTCCCCAAATGCCAGAAAGCTTTCTACTATAATAGCTTCTCCCTTAGAACAGCTAGACTTTGGAATTCCATTCTACTACCTGCTATAGAGAAGCTGCAAGTACAGCGGCCAAATGTATCTGTGCAACCTGAGAAATGAAGCCATTTTGTATGGTGGACATTAAAGTCACTAAACACATGTATTTGGACGTTACTATCCAAGAAAAGTGCTGCATCTATACTATCAGAGACATGATCGATTAGCCTACAGTCTTGACTTGAGAAAAAACGGTAGAGAAAATATAAGTAACTAACTCAGTGATTAAAACCTAGTCGAAAACACATAAAGGTTTGGTCATCCAATTCCAGACATTGTTCTCTAGTTAAGGGGGAGGTGCTTCGAATATAGACTCCAAACCGGTGCATATATCTACTCGACTCCTTGCGACAGAAAGGGAGGTATCCTGTTATGTTAAAGTAGTTAGAGGGGATGGAGGAGTGTAAGTTTGTTTCACTTAGTGCTAAGATATCAGGAGAGTTTGCTAAGAAGTAAGACTGTGCATCGTCTAAGTTACTTCTAAACCCACTGATATTTGAGAATGGAAACATTTCTATACGGGTAGATAGGTAGGTAGAGATAGATACGGAAAAATAAGGAGAGAGAGAGAGAGAGAGAGAGAGAGAGAGAGAGAGAGAGAGAGAGAGAGAGAGGGGGATATTCCTGAATGTAAGCAATCAAATCAAAACTAATCAGACTTACTACTTGTCTGTTATTCTCTACGGTTCATAGACTGACATTTAAGAAGCATTGTTTTATTTAATGTTTTTACAATACTTTAGAAAACAATATATAAAAAAACAATGCTTTCTCAATATCCAAGTATGAAACTAATTAAAAAGACTGTAATTTGCACTATTATATATTTGAATGCGTTTATTTCTCATAAGTTTGCATCCGCACACATCTGTTTACATAGAAATCGTCCCGAAAGACTTTGGCCTCAATAGAATTGTGGTAGATTAGAAATTAATGTGCGAGACGAACAAGCATAGGAAAGTTACCGAGCTGATATAAGCAAACCTCTTTCCTGTCTTTGTTCGTTTGGCTTACTCTTTCTTGTTTTCGTTTTCACTTCTTTCATGACAGTCTGGCGTCGGATTTTTTCCAACGAGATGTGATTCTAACGAATGCTAAAAAGCAAATGCTTTTGATTGCTACCGTTTTTCTATCCCTATTTCTGTTGAAATTCGCTCTCTTCGTCACTTTCAAAAACAAGTTAGTTTTCACAGCAACGTGTTAACTCAAAATATTTTCAATCAACGAAAATCGTTTAAAACCCCCAACACTAACAATCCCATGTTAGATTACCAAGCCGATGCTAATTTAAAAACTTTTTGACACCTGCAATTTGCCTCAACTCTCAGTAGATACGATGGTCATCCTAGAATCGACTATTGGTGTGCTGCGCGCGAAATTCCTTTAAGCCCGTTGTTATATCTCTAGTGAATTCAGACACTCAGAAGGTACACTTACACATAACGAACTTTGAAACGAACTTACTGATCTTCTTGTCTATCTCTTATTAAAGAACTTTAAAACTTCTCAATGAAATTTGTTTTTTTTCCAAGAATATTTTACATTGCTGAAAAATTGTTAACATAAAAATATTTTGTTCGTTAACTCATGTTTTCTCGTTTCATTCCCAAAATCTTGTGTTAAATTAGCATTTGTTAACTGGTGAGCCATTAATAACATCTGCTGTTATCCATCATTTTCATTCTGCAAATTAACTACATGTATATTAATTGTTAGTCTTGTTCTTGGAACTTTTCAAAGATGTTACTATCGCGAAGACACATCAGTTGTAGCCAGACACCGATACTACAAAAGCAGAACACGAAAAGCAATCCTCCATGACTAAGGAAATTATTAATGTCAGCGTAATTTTATGAAAGAAAAACCCTTTGAATAAAAAATATCAGGATGGAAAAAATCTGTTAGCAAAAATATTCATCCATTGTTGTTTGCGTGAACTTCATTAGTACAGGGATTGAGTAATTGGTTCGCTGACAGTTTGAACATGACACTCTCACTAGTGCAGATTTTAACATCAAGAGACGGAGTCCACATACGTGATAATTTATAGCAGCGGCTATTCAGCCTGCGAAAAGCTACCTGCAAATCATGGAATCGTTGCTGAAACTTTAGTATTCTTAGCGATGCCATTTAACGTCTATTAGACAGAGTCCGACATATGTAATATCCACGGGCAACGGCGGCGGTGACTTGCCGAAACGCTGTCTAGACTGGTTTGATTTTGGCGCGTTGGTGTTTATATACGGGCTTTCTCGAATGTTCCAATCCACTCACTGTCTGTATACGCGAATGGATAAAAGTATAGTCCCATTGATTTGTTATTAAAAATGATGCATTACACTCGCGTCTCCATATGCTAACAGGGCTGCATGGGCGACAGAATCAAATTGTTCCTGAAATAAATAAATTCCGGCCGTATAAGATATCTTTTGATTACGTGACGAACGACTTAGTTTAGCTGATAACCATACTGTCATTATTATTAATTATTAATTATTTCTGTGACCTTTGTTTATTATTGTATGGTTATATGGTTATTTTCCGTGCAACAGTTTTATATTTTTCTATTGATAGATTTAATTTATCTTATTATTTCTAGAAAATATATAAGAGTCTGTGCTTTTACATCGTTGGCTAGATTGACCCAAATTATATTTCATCTTTTTTATTGTTATTATTATTTCCATTATATGTCCATTCATTATTGTATCCATTTTTTTTAATGGGAACTTTATATATATATATATATATATATATATATATATATATATATATATATATATATATATATATACACCTAACTATATATGTATGCACGCTCTAAATTATTTTTTTAGAAACATGATGATAGTGTGCCCATATTACCCACCGTGTTTAATAGAGTATATAATCTAAAATTTATCAAATTATCCGTTCCTTACTTTCGAAGGAATCATTATATATATATGGTACGTCTCCAGGGTTATATATATATATATATATATATATATATATATATATATATATATATATATATATATATATATATATAACCCTGGAGACGTACCACCAAAGATGCCTCCGAAAAATCCTCAGAATCAGTTGGAAGGACCGACGCACCAACACCAGCGTCCTGAGTGAGTCTGACATTCCTACTATCACCGCTACTGTTGCTCAACGCCAGCTCAGATGGACTGGTCATGTTGTCCGAATGCCGGATCTCCGCCTCCCAAAACAGATTTTCTACTCTCAGCTTGTTGAGGGAAAGCGTGCCCAGGGTGTCCAAAAGATGAGGTATAAGGACAACATCAAAGTAAATCTAAAGCGGTTTCACATGGACCTTGAGACATGGGAGGACGTGGCTGGGAGCAGGTTGGCATGGAGGAGCGCTGTCCACGAAGGTGCTGCGCTTTATAGCAGTGACCTAAATAAAGCTGCTGAGGATAAGCGCAAGCACAGAAAGGACAGATTATCAACCAGACACACCCAACCCCACCCCACCACCACTACCTTTATCTGCCAAAATTGCACAAGAAAAATTGGGTCTAGGATTGGGCTCTATGCTCACCTGAGGACCCACAGAAGCCACAACGGAGGACAGTCTTACTCGGACACGAGTGACCGCCGATGATGATATATATATATATATATATATATATATATATATATATGTATATGCATGTATATGTACTAACAGAGTGACCCGACGTTAACCGCGATTAGGTGATGAGTAACGAATGTTTTACACTCCCATATTTTTATTGTCATCGAAGTCGGTGAAAGCGACCATTTTTCAATCCAATGGATTGACTGCCTGGTTTAGTTGGGGACCCATCGCGGTGCACCGGGAAAAAGCTTCACATGCCTCTCACAGTGACTTAGTTGTAATCCATATTGCACTGTAAAGAAGCTACTGTGGGTTTTATAAAATTATTTTTTATACATAATGGCTTGAATTAAAGTCTAAAATGGAAAAGTCATGAATCATGCTTCAATTGTGCTTTAATAAGAAACATTCATTTCAAACGCGCCCCTGTCATATCAAAGAACGTATTGCTGATTTTATATGCCTGACCTGACTGTTTGTGCGTTGATATGGCTTTAATTTAAGTCTAAAATGTATGATCCATGGTTTATCAGGTTTGTATTTTAACATGTAATTATCTGACTCCATAAAATAATTAAGACAGACATTAAATTTTAAAAGCGAGAAAAGCAGCTTTATTTATTGATGGACTGTAAGTGGAAAGTGTTCGTTTTAGTGGTGAATGTGTGAGAGAAAGGTCAGCACGGAGAGAAATCGACTAAAAAAGAATTTTCAGTTGATTTGGACTTATCGTTTTAGGTCTGAATCAGGCAATGGTCAGTAAATGAAGGTGCTCGTAACGTGGGAGCAGAGTCTGCTTCAGTCCACTAGTGTCTTCTTTCTTCTTTACGTCTGTCAAGGTTCGGTGACAGAATCTGTCCATACGTTCACTGACGTAGCAAGACGAACTCTCCTCTCTGATCTTCTTGCTGAATTTTCTCGAATTCGTAAAATCTTGGGTTTTTAGACTTCTGCCGGGCTCCCAGCGGCGATCAAAAATCCACGTTTCTTTTTAGGCGCCAAAGCTTCCCATTGGTTCACTGTCGTTTTTTTTTGTTTTTTAATTATTCGTTCTCGTTTTTCTTTTTCTTTTTTTTAACCGGAAGCCTTGCGTCGATCCGCTCCTTACAAGAGTTTTTTTTTGTTTTCAGTCTCTGATCGTGGATGTGTTAACACCCGGTTCGAAAGCAACTCGCATTAATCCCCACGAATAAAAAGTCAAGTATCATGGTGCAATTGTACTTTTAAACAGAACCATTCATTTCGAGCGCGTATATGTTATTTTAAAGACCTACAGTTAATTTTATATCTTGTGTGGTAATAAAACTTTTTAAATGCATTTGTGATGTTAAAATCGCCTGTACCTTCGTTCATCAGATTATTTCGATTATCGATACTGATCGAAGATATTCCGATATAAGACCCCTCCATAAACACTGCCAGGTACCTTCGTGTCAAATTTAAAAAAAAAAATCGGCCCAGCCGTTTTCGAGTCCATACGGAACGAACTAACACACAGACAGGCAGCAACAAAGTTCCTTATATATATATATATATATATATATATATATATATATATATATATATATGATTTTCAGAATGTGAGAGATTATTGGTTGACTTGCTGAGGAATTTATATATATATATATACTAGCTGTACCCTGCCACGCGTTGCTGTGGCTCAAATTAGCGCAATGGAAAAAGTTCCAAAATGAGAAAAAGCATGTTTCTTATAGGTTTAATTTTCCATTTCGTATGGGTACACAGTTCTTGTTCCATTTTCTTAGCTGATGTAGAGATTTTCTGTTTGGTGACTCTTGAATACGTAACATGTAACTGTAAGCCACACAATTATAAAGATTGCTCTCTGTGCTTTGTTGATGGTTATTGCAAACGACAATAAAATTGGAAAGTGCAATTTCCTAAAGTGTAATGATGTATCCGGTGGAATCATAGGAATGCATGGAATGAAGATATATTCATCTGTAAAAAGTCCTGTTATGATTTTTGTTTCTATGATATTGTTATTTTAAAATTTTTTTTACTGCAAGCCATGTGCCTTTGCAAAGCTTGGATTGGTTTATATTTCACAACATGATAATTAGTATGCCAAATTTCAGTTGCAATACATGCGGTGGCATCCCTGGCAAATATAGCTGTTGGATAATTAACCACTTTATCTGCTTTCACAACAGTGTCGATGGATTTGTATTTGACTACCTCACTTGGAATTTTACATTGAATAATAGCGTGGGCGTCTTTGTATTGACCTGCAAGAGTAGCTCGTTCACTCAGTCAAGTGGAATTCTTATAATTTGAATATCTGCAGACCCCTTTTAAACTAACTCTTCTTTTGATATAATAAAATTACAGAAGTTAAAAGTCAAAGAATTTTGCCCTTAACTCTGATCAGCTGTCACTTTTTCGTACCCAATTTCCCACAAGTTATGCAAACGTTTTTGTGCGAATCGAACAGTCTGCAACTGGATATGCATATTTTGAGTTAAGTTTAATGTCTTCACATGGCACAAAAAAAGTAGAGTATTTGAGGCAAGCACTTATTTCATCTGCTGGTGTTAATTGAAGAATAACAGGTAACATTTGTCTGAAATCTCCTGCAAGCAATATTACTGAATTCCCAAATGGTCTGACATTGCCACGCAAATCTTGCAAGGATAGACCAAGAGCCTCAAGTGATTTTTTGCGTACCATTGTGCATTCATCCTAAACAATAAGTGTGCATTTCTGCAATAATCCCCATATTGGATGTTTTGGAGATGTTAAACATGAGATTTTTGAAAAATTGAATGTTTTAAAGTAGAATAAATAATTATTCTACTTGGCAGCAAGGTCACAGGTATTCCTCATGCAGCAAGGGCTAAGGCTATGTCATTTTTTTACCGAATGGCTGCCCAAATCAATTTAATTAGAAAGATTTTACCAGTTACTTCTGGTGCTGTTCAAGGTAGCAGTAATTTCCAAATAACTTCTATTCTCACAGTCAGTAAATTAGGTGACTAAAATAGGATTTATCCATGTTTTGACAATACCTTATTCACTGAATTGATTTAGGAGACTAAAATAGATGAGGGATTAGAGATGGACAGATAAAGAGGAAGATATATAGACAGAAAAGAGAAAGTGAGAGGAAAATAGAGAAAGAGAAGGAGATAGAGAGAGATAAAGGGATTGATAGATAGACAGAGAGAGGGGGAGAGTTAGGAACAGAGAGGGAGAGACAGAGGAAAGGAGAGAGATAGAGAGAGTTAGAGAGAGAAAGGGGCTCAAAGAGAAATCGAGAGGGTGATATAGAGAGAAAGATAGATTGAGAGAGGGAAAGGGAGAGATGGATAGAGAGAGATATTAAGAGAGGAAGAGCGAGGGGGATAGAAACAGAAGGTGAACTACACTTCACCGTTTTTTTCCTCGTTCAGTAGAGAAGAAATCTTTCGAGACTGGGGCAATTTTAATTTTTTGTTACTATCCAGAGTACCCCTTTTGTTTTTCGGGAGCTAGATTTTCCACACATTAGAAACCGACCAGGTTATCTGTACTTTCACCTAACAAATTAATAAAAGAAAAAGATATTGTAAAATTTGAATTTAGTGTGACAATACTATTTTAAAAAATAGCACGATAACATAAGTGCATAAGTGCCACTTTAGGTACTCATTGGGCGTTGAGTTCCATGGCGACCAGCATAATTATTTAACGGTCGCCCCCTTAGCCCCTCCCCTCTAGTCAAGGCTAATGCATGCGCACGTAACATTTTTATTTACTGACGTTGCCTTGGTAACTAAACAATTTATTGATAATTTCGCAACCCTTAAACGCATGGCGGAAAATTTAAATTTGTTCATTATTGTTGTAATGAAAAAAAAAGTTTCATTCAACACAAAACCAAAAACACATATTAATGATAAATGATTTATTATTCTATTCATTGAAATTTACTAATTTTTAAATAAAAAAGTTAATAAAAATAGCTGCTTATGTGCGCATGTAAAAATGTTTGTAAAAGTGAGAAATTATTTTAATCATTAAAAAAACTTGTGTTTTTTTTTTAGATTAGGTCCACCTTATAATCACCCCAACCCTCTCATCTTAAGAACAGCTTCCGGAATAAACACCATTTTTGGAGGGGGGTGAAAAAATATTTGGAAAATTTAACTGATATTTGTTGTCAGCATACCCACCCGAAAATACTATTTAAAAAAACGGAGGGGGTTCAGTGCCCGTTGCAGAGAAGTAGATTTATTTATCAATAAAAGTCGTCATTTAAAAAAGAAAATTGTGGAGGTGGACCTAAATGTAAATATTTACCCAAAAAATTATCCACTCCTGTAAATTAAAAATGTCTGTAAAAGTGATAAATTATCAATACATGTTTTTTTTTTTTTTTTTTTAATATTCATGAAAAGAATTAAGCCAACGTAAGTAAATACATGAATTACAAATGTTTGTAAAAGTGAGAAATTATTAATAAATGTTTGGTAACTTTTTTTTCTCATAAAGAGTTAAACTTTTTCCAATATTCATGAAAAGAACGTAAATAAATAAATGTTTGTAAAAGTGACAAATTCAGGTTTAGTTACATTTTTTATTCATGAAAAAAGTTAAGCCAACGAAAATAAATAATATTTGTAAGAGTGCGACGTAAGTAAATAAATGATAAATGTTACGTGCGCATGCGTTAGCTTTGACTAGGGGGGGGCTAAGGGAGCGACCATTAAATAATTCTGCTGGTCGCCGTGGAGCTCAACGCCCAAGGACCACTTTATTTTAGATATTTATTTTCCAAAGGACTGTTTGAATAAATCAACAATGAATAAAATAGTGCTTCTACCCTTTATTGCCGAAATTGGAGACGCCATTTTTTTTCACGCACTTGCTATCCATCTCTAGGGGAGACATCATTACATGGTCGAACGATTACTTCCGGAAAGGGAAAGAATAAATTTACCAAAATTATCATTTATTACTTCCAGAAACTTGGTAAACCGATATTACTGGAGAAAATGAATCTGGACAATTCAAAAGAATGTTTAAAATTATTTATTTGTTCGAAAAAAAAAACTTCCGGAAAGAACAATGAAAAAAAGTAAATAAAGAAAGTGAAAAATAACATATATCCATAATTGTTTAATTGGAAATGTTTCGATTTAATTAATGGGAAAGTTTTTCATGGAACATTTTTTTTTTTATTAAAAACAGAAAATTGAAATGACATGTTCATAATAGTTTAAACTGGGCGAGCGCCATTTCAAAACAAAACATTTATTAGATTTTTTTGTTTGTTTATTTTTTCGTTTGTGTGTGTGTGTGTTTTTTTTTTTTTTAATTAAAGCAACTTTTAAAACAACAAATTAATTTAAATGATTGTTTGTTTGTTTGTTCTTTTAACGGAGAAGCGGGTTGTTTTTATTTTTATTTTTTTTTTTACTGGGAATCGAAATATAATTATAAAAACATTGATTGAAAAGTTTGCGTAAAAATATAATTTTAAGAAAACAATTTTGAAATGAAAGCAACATTGGAATTTTATAAAATAGTTTTTTTTTCGAAGAAATAAATAATTTCAAACATTCTTTTGAATTGTCAAGATTTTTTTTGTCAAATAAATAAATCTCAAGCAATTTTTGCAATAAATAATAAATAGCAACTTCGTAAATTTTACGACTCGCCCCAGCATATTATAAACACCCTAACCTCCCCATGTTAAAACGGTTTTCGAAATGAACACCCCCAACCTCCCCATGTTAAGAACGGCTTTCGAGGTTTGTGGAAGGGCGTGCTTAATTTGAAAGCCGTTTTTTACATGGAGAGGTTAGGGTGTTTATAATACGCTGAGGCATGTCGTAAAAATGAAACAGTTTAGAAAAATTTAAAACAAACTTTTTTTTATGTAAACAATGCCGTGAAAGAAACTAAACAATTAAAACGTAATGCTGGATGAGTGAAAAGCCTTAAGATAAACAAAGGAATTTAAAATTAAAAAAATTGGTAAGATACATAAACGTATTTAAATTTAAAAACTAGGAGTTTTTGTGCTAATGCAGAGAGTGGTCCGCGCTATTTTTTAAATCGTATTTCCACGTTTAATTAAAGTTTTATATGTTTTTTTTTATTCAATTGTAAGGTTAAAGTACAGAATAGGTACAAAACACCCTCCCCTACCCATGTTAAGAATGGCTTTTTAAATAATAACGTTATTATTTCAGCATGGACCACTCTCTGCATGAGTATCTTTTTTTTTACTTATCTTGTCATTCGAGAGTAGTTGAAACGGAAGTTACCGGAAATAAAACCGGGCAATCTCTCAGTAACAACTTACGAAAAATATTTTTATTTTAATTAATATTTTTATAATTCGCAATGTTAAATTATTTTAATAACATGCAAACATTCCTTGACTTTACAGATAGATTTTGTGAAAATTTCAATTAAATTGGCAATGTAGAAATATGGTTTTATAGATGTTGAACGAACCAAGAATTATATATATATATATATGTGTGTGTGTGTGTGTGTGTGTGTGTGTGTGTGCGTGTGTGTGTGTGTGTGTGTGTGTGTGTGTGTGTAATTCAACAAATAGCTGCCGTTATTTTCATTTGATCCATCCAACTGAATTTGAATATTTTTACCGCAAAAACACGGTCAAAACTCAATCACTTCCATTTTCGTGTAAAAAAAGTATTAAAAAATAAACATAAACAAAAGTGAGAGCCGATTTGCCCGTCTGATCGGGGACAAACATTGGGCAACATCCTCCCTTTGAAGTGTGATTTTCAATTGCATTCGTCCATTAGCGAACCCCCATGGTTAACCCCTGAACATGACCTATCCTGTTTAAGTTGCTGGAATCTTTTAGCGAGCCATAATTTATCTTACCATATCCCCCCCTTTTTTTAATAATAGTCTTTTGTCCCGACACGGATCATAATAAAAAAGCGGTAAATTGAAGAAATGTCAACAGATGTTAAAAAGCAAATAATGTTCACCTGCAGTGAATTGCAATGTTTTTTCATTGCAGTCGATGAGAACACAGATTCAAGTGAAACTGCATAACTTGCTATCTTTGTGCGCGAAGTGACTTTTAATTTTCGTATTTTTGAAGAGTTTATTTAGTTTCCCATTAATTCGTTTGTTGTTGATGATGCTTTTTTTCTTCCTTTGAAGATTTTAATGCTGGGTATGGGGCAGCCAAACCAGCTGCCAACATTTCCCTGCTTTTTATTGAACCGAGAGCTCTTTTCAGTATCCTCGCTGTTCCCTTAAGTGCAATTGTCTGGATCTCTTTTGCTCTTGGTCCACCCGGAATAATAGATAAATTTAATAAATAATATTTTAGGCTACTATATTCATCTATACTGAATATAAATTAATAAAAATTATTATAAATTATTTCTATGCATATTCAACATTTGTAATTAAATGTGAATATGGAGACCTGTTAACACTTGTCAAAACGAAATCTGTCATATGTTATTTTCCATAGAATAGCTACATATATCTCAGTCCACTGAAAATATTAGACAATCTGCTAGGGCTTTATAGGATTTTTTTCAATTATCAATTTTCAATATTTATCGAACGCATTCCGATACAAAACCTATCTAAGAACACCCCCAGACACATCAAGTACATATCTGTGAAATTAAAAAAATCAGGCTAGCCATTTCAGAGTCCATAGGGTACTAACACACACGCACACACGCACACACACACACACACACACACACACACACACACACACACAAAGTGACTTTTATCAAAAGTGACAAAGAAGTTATTGCAGGTTTTAAATTTTAAAATCTGATGAACATATTTCGGCTCAAATAAAAATTTTTTAATCGAAATAAGCGCCGTCAGAATCAACATACGTTTGCCAACGCAAAACAAATGTATTTAAGCCAGTAACCTAAAAATCTTTCATTCTCGTGACGATGAATCGCTTAAGTTTGTGAAGCATTTTTCATGCAGAAAGTTGTTGAGATGCTTGAAAAAGTGGTAGGTGAGAAGTTTAGAGGGTATGGTGGATGAGGCAGAGTTTCATAGCCTAATTCTTTCAAATTCTGCTGGGTCGGTCTAGCAACGTGCGGTCGGGCATCGTCGTGGAGTAGAATTGGGCCTTTTCTGTTGACTAATGCTGGGCGTTGTTGAAATTTCTGATGCATTTCATCCATTTGTTGACAGTACTTTGCCGCCGTAATGGTTTCGCTTGCATTCAAAAAACTGTAATGGATGAGACCGGTCATAGACCACCAGTCAGCCAGCATGACTCTCATTTGGTGCAACTCTGCCTTCAGGAAGTCTCGTGGAGCTTCATCGTCATCTGACCACTGAGCTGAGCGTCACCAGTTGTCGTAAAGAACCCACTTTTCACCGCAAGTCACAACCCAGTTAAGAAACGGGTCGTTCTTGTTGTGTAAAAGAAGGGAAGATGACACTTCATAATAACGTTTCTTTTGGTTGTCGTTCAATTCGTGCGGCACCCATTTATCAAGTTTCGTTTGTCTTTCCAGTCTTTCTCGAGTAGTTAGAAATCGTATATGTTATGTCTAATTCAGAAGCAACTTCCCGAACTGTTGTGTGTGGATTGGCTTCGACTAATGCTCTTAATTGATCGTTGTTAACATTCGATGGCCAACCACTACGTTCATCATCTTCAAGACTCTCGTCGCCGCCACGAAATTTCTTAAACTACTATTGTGCTGTGCGTTTAGTAATATTTCCTGAGCCAAACACTTCGTTTATATCGCAAACTATTTCAGAAGCTTTTGGCCTAGCTTGAATTGAAATAAGAAAATTGTGCGAATTTGCCTTTTTCCATCTTGTATTCAACATTCTGAAAAAATAATTGTTTTTAAACGATTGTAATTGAAACGATTAGATAGAAGAAAAAAAAACGCTCTTTAAAATGATATACAAAGTAAAGGTATTATAACGAAAGCTTATTTGAAAATTCAACATTTGATATAAAAATTAAAAATTCTGCAATATATATATATATATATATATATATATATATATATATATATATACAGAGAGAGAGAGAGAGAGAGAGAGAGAGAGAGAGAGAGAGAGATTATTATTGACTCACAAAGACCTTTAACACAGGTCATCAAAGATCTCTCTTTGACTACAGCCTGTAGTGTTCCCTGAAAGCTGAGTGACAACAAGTCTTCCTAGGTTTCCAGTACTCTCCACTTTTTCGAGAGCATTTGCAAATAAATTTGCATTATCGCAACAGCGGCTTGCGATTGATTTCTCATTGGCAGCGGCTATTGGTCTTCACTAGAATTTGAGTGGCAATAGGTCTCCCTAAGGTCCCAGTTCTCTTCGCACTTATCTGACGGAGGCCTGCTCAGTTCCTCTGTCTTTCCTTTCTCCTTGACTCTACTTGGTTATTTGGTTTCACTCTTTTTTTGGGGGGGGGGCAGTGATGTAGCAATGGGAGGCTTTGTATGGGGTTGGGTTAGAGAAGCTATAGATATGCGGCTTCTGTCTTCTTGGTTCCATATAGTGCTTCATGTTTTACCTTTGCAGCAGTTTGTCTGGCCCACGTGTTGCATTCTCCCAAAAGAGCATTTCAATTTTCCTAATGTTTTTTGAGGGATGGAAAGGAAGTGTTTGTTATATTAACGTTTTGGGTCTTTGACTTTGCGTAATCACTGATTAGTCTTTTGTTTTATTACGTACAATATTTTGAAGTCGTCTTCAGCTACTCTAAAGTTTGGTTGTATTTGATTGCTTTAGTATAAGTTAACAGGTTTTGATTTACTAGTTTGTATATTGTTGCTGCTAATGGTATTTTGAAAGTTTCGAATCGTTAACCTAAATTTATTCGTCAACGATACAATTAAAAAGGACAGGTATGTGTAGTGAACGTGTGTTTTCTCTAATGCGTTGTGTATATATGTAGAATATCTGTGGAGTGTGTACCATCTTTTTCATAGGTAGTGTACGAGCGTGTGGTTGGTTTTACATGTGTCAGTGCGAGTATACTGCGTGTGTGCATATGCGCAATTGCGCAAGTATTTTAATGTGGGAAGAAAATCACTGTAGAAAAAAAATACGACACGAAAGAGACAGATACATACACAATATTATATATATATATATATATATATATATATATATATATATATATATATATATATATATCTTATTTCATTAAATAAAATAGACGTATTTTATCTATTTATTCTATTTTCGATCCTTTCCAACTTCTGAATAACAGTCTTCACTTCTGGCGGTAACTGGCTGATGTAATCGCCATATTTATCATAAGTCCGAGTACTTTTCAATCCTTCAGGATTCATCGTCAGGGATAAATTAATCTAACTAGTTTTGGACAATTTATATACGTTTTTTTTGTTGTTTTTTCCTCATTGGGTAATTATTTATGCTGTTTTTTCATTTGTTAAAAAAACGTATATAAATTGTTCAAAACTAGTTAGATTAATTTATCCCTGACGATGAATCCTGAAGATTGTAAACAAATAAAATACAAATCGCCATTTATTTATTTAATTTATTGTCCATTTTTTAATACACCTTTCTTAAAATATTCATACATTTTCTTCTACACTACAAACATAAATAAATAACCCCGAAAATATGTTTTTTATTTGCGTTACAAATAAATAATCAATGCGAAAATAAAATGTATTGTTTTACTGCGTACGTTTTCAGCGTCCCAATTGTTTTTTTTTTCGCGTTTAAATCATCAAAAAAAACAATTGTTAATACTTTCTGCTTTTTTTACATCGTTCATTTTCGCATTGTCTTAATTAGTTTTATTGACCTTATTATTAACATATAAATTAAATATTTGACCCAATGGGTCATGAATGTTTGTTTTAAATAAATGAAAAAAAGTTATATTTTATTTTCATTTTCTATTTAAAAAGCCGTTTTTAACATAGGGAGAGTGTTTTTAACTATTCTGTACATTCAACTAAGAATTTCATTTAAAAAAGATATATAAAAATTTGAATTTAACTTAAATTATTATTATAGTACCTATAAGTATGGCAAACCACTTATAACTTGATTGGCTGTAAGTTTTTTTTATTTAAAAAATAAACAATTACAAACAGAACGACTTATAGAAATCTATCTATATTCTTTTTCATTTTAACATACTTTCATAGAAATGTTTCTGTTATATCATAAAAAAACTATTATCTTTACGCCATAAGTGTCACGCTCATATATTAATTCCATAGCTAATATAACATACTGACCTAACGAATCACAGGTAGTCTAGTGTATATATATATATATATATATATATATATATATATATATATATATATATATATATATACACACATACATATATATATGTGTGTGTGTGTGTGTGTATATATATATATAGAGAGAGAGAGAGAGGGGAAGAGAGAGAGCAATAAAGAAAAAAATGACGATGTAAAAATTTATAGTAATATATATTCATTTATTCAATAAAGGGATACATCAATTGGGGTGTAGGGTAAGTGAGAACTCTTTATATCATAGTATTTTGAAGCTTAATATCTACTGATAGATATACCACTTTTTGGTAATATTATAAGTTCCAAATCTAGGGGACTATTAATAAGAATTTAATAAATGAAAGCTCGTTGGAAAGGTAATGACCTGAATTGTATAGTAAGCTTTGTGATATTTACCTGTAAGGTCGCACGTTTAGGGGATAATTCATCACCCAGAGCCTATTTTTGGCACATTTTTACAGCCATAAAATGTTTCAATCATAGTCATTTGCTTTCCTAGTTTTGCACATGAATTACAAAATATCTTATATTTCTCCCAAAACTTCTGGCCTTGATAGAGGGGAGACTAAAACTTGCCGCTATTTCTCATATGTTATATTTCCCTTCTTTGGTTTTCATACATAAAGTAAATTCCAGTGTATAAAGCTTATTTGATACTGGAGATATTCATAATCGTACCCTATTTCCAAAAGAGACGAGATATAACATATCAAGTCTCCCTTGCTGTTATTTTAGATCATTTGAAACCATAGCAGGATGTTTTAGTCTCCCCTCCATCAAGGTCAGATGTTTTGGGGAATATATATATATATATATATATATATATATATATATATGTATATATATATGTATATATATACTAGCATGGGTGCCCGGCGTTGCCCAGGTATTTGGAGATGTATGTTTAGCAAAAAAAAAAAAAAGAAAAAAAAGGTGGTCAATTCTTTAAACTTTAACCCCTATTATGACCCCTTAAAATTTATTGTTTGGGGCTCAAATTAAGTTATTAAGTTAGATCCATGTCCAATGAACCTATATCTAATATTTCAAGTGTTTAGCCACAAAATTGTCGGAGGAGTTTGGTAGAGTTCTCAAAGGTCAAATCTTTGAACTTTGACCCCTTAATCGCCAAATTTCTGGCCGAAAACCGATCACATAGATTTTCCCAAATCTCAGTACCCTGTATATCAAATTTCCAGTTGGTAGATTTAAAATTGACAGAGTTATTACATAGGGAAATGTACACACACAGATACACAGATACACCGACAGCCACTTTCACTTTTATATATATATATATATGTGTGTGTGTGTGTGTGTGTATGTGTGTTTGCACGCACGCGCGTGTATGTTATTATATGTTAGTGTGCGCGCGCGCGTGCGTGTGTGTGTGTGTGTGTGTGTGTGTGTAGTGGGCGAATAATGTCAGTTGTATATGTGGGTGTTCAGAAAACATGCAAGGAAAGTTAAATTCATATATCCCTCCCCCTCTCTCTCTTTGTATATATATATATATATATATATATATATATATATATATATATATATATATATATATATATATATATATAACAAATCCTCGAACAGTATCTATCGAATAACCTTCAGCAAATACAGTTTAATCAGCCGAGTTTTGATAGACTTATCGATACAAAAATAAATCGATAATTGAACGATGAAGACACGTACTTGTTCATTTTCCGTTTAAATAGCGTAAACAAATATCAAAACCACGTTATAACTTCGTTTATTTTTCATAGTGAGTGGAGATGGATGACTTGTAAGACTGTCGACTACTGTACAAACAGTTGGGTTATTGTAACGATCAAATGTTGTTTTCGCCTATTCTGAATTTCTGATAATTCGATCAATATATTATTGGGATGATTTTGTTAGGTTCTAAGAGACCATATCTGGTAAATTATGCTCTCCCTTAAAAGAACGGATTGGTGTATCAACCGTCGGAGAATGGTGACAGGTATTATTACGGTAAATATTACAACAATATACAATGCTCCACATTTTTTTATATAGGCATCGCCATTTATCAAGGCCAAGAGACCACTCGAGGATAAGAGTTAAAGAGTGTAAAGTAGAAATTTGACAATTAATCGTTAGTAATGGAAATTCGGTAAATTTGTTAACTTATATGGAACGGCTCATCAAAAACTTGTTTACGTTAGACTTGAACACAACCATATTGTAGTCAGCTGGAAAGCAGGAAAATGGAAGACAATTCCATAGGCGTGCAGTTCTAAGAAAGAAGCTTTGGTCACGGAATCTACGCTTAGGTTTACGTACAGATAATGTACATTTAACTTATATCAACTTTGCTAAAGTTTGAAGCGAGTTCATATCCTCTTCGTATCTAGCAAAACTAAAGAGCCGTGAAAAGCCACACACACACACACACACACACACACACACACACACACACACACACACACACACATATATATATATGTAAGCTTCGAAATACCTTGGTATAAAGAGTCCCTTCTATCCCCCAACTACATGTATGCTTATTGACTCATTCTATGTTTTTCAAAATATAGTATTTGTGAATTCATTTTCCACTTCTATTGTCTCCTATATAAGCCCCATTGAAATTTGTTGAGCTTTATATTATCCTGATAAGTCTCCTCTTATAAAATTGAATTTACTCTCCTCTTCTGTCTACCCTCGTTATATATATATATATATATATATATATATATATATATATATATATATATATATATGGGATAGCAAGGAAAACGATAAAGGAAATTAATTATTCTCTAATAAAGAAAATGTAAAAAAAGAAAATATGTCCGTTTCCGACGCGCTGAATGAAGACATTAGATTGCTTCAGTAAAAAAAGAAGTTTTACTTATCTGACGGATTTTCTATGATTGAATACAACATATTTTTATAGATTTCCGGACGTCCAGCTGTGAATGCAACCATTAACATAGTAGGACAGGAATAACATCGAGAGTTAAGTACAGAGTGGATGGGAGTGGAATTTAATTGCTTACAACCGTAAATATATTTATTGCTGGTGTGAGTGCGATTAATTTTCATTGTGTTGTGTTCGGTGTTATTAGGTAAAATGTTTTTTTTTTCAATTTAAGAGAATTACTATTTTTATCAAGTTTGTATGACATGTTATACTCGCACACGCATAGACGGAGTTATTTGACGACATAGTGATATATGACAAGAAAAAAAAGCAATCTTAGTAGAAGTTAGTGTCTCTAATGATGCTGTGTTAAACAGAGCTAAGAGGGAAAATTTAAAGCTAAGTAGCTAAGGAGGTGTGATTTATAATGTCTAAAATTAATTGATGTTCCTTGGCTTTTTATTTAAGAGTTTATCCCTATCCTTAAATCTCATGATAAAGAGTTTTTTTTATTCAAGCAAAGAAAACAAGAGGAATTTAGTGATAGACAATATTTTTTTTGAGGATTTCCCAGTTAAGAATTCCTGTTAAATTTTTTCTTGTTAGCACACCGTAATATGAAGACAATCATGTCTTATCACTATGATTTTGATTCACAAAGGAATCTTTATCACGAAATTTAAACATAGCGATACACTCCTAAATAAAATACAAGAACATCAATTAATTGTAGAAATTATAAATCAAACCTCCTTAACCACTTACCGACTCCTCCCTGTTAAAGTCCTTATCGAACATGTTTCTTTGGCTTCCTATACTTATATTCTAAAGAAATGCTCCTTTTTACTAGCACACACACAGACATATATATATATATATATATATATATATATATATATATATATATATATATAGCAGAGTGATCCGACGTTGCCCGGAATTGAATGATAATCAACGAATGTTTCACACTCCCATATTTTTATTGCGATCGAAATCGATGTAATAGCCTATTTTCAATCAAATCGATTGATTGCCTGCTCTCATCGGGGACCCATCGCGATGCACGTGGAGGAAGCTCTACACGCCTCTTTGCAGTGACTAAGTTCACAATATATGGTAATCTATTGTGTAGTCGGGTGTTCATATAGTGGAGAAATGGTGACATGTAATACAGTGAGAGGGAAAGTCCGTGGACTTGTAAGATATATTTAGGGAGGAGGGAGGGTGATCAGTTCTTATACACAGGGAGGAGACGGGACAGTCATTACTTAGATGGAGAGGGGGACACATTACTTTGATGAGTGATACACAAGTTCGTTATAACGATGAGTGGACACAATGTTCATATAAAGGATATTTCACATTACCTTTAATTGTTGAAAAATGACACAACATGAAGACGCAATTACAAAATATGATGTGTTCTTTTATTACATTCGGCCGGTTGCAGTGATGATGGTTCCAGAAATTCAAAGCCGACTACATGATTAAAACTCTCTAACCCTTCGCTTCCAAACTCTTCTCTGACGATGTCAGCTCTGCTTCTCGTCTGTCCAACTCTGTCTCTAACTCTGTCTAACGTTCTCTAATCTCCTAAAACTAGCAAACTATATTGCGAATTCATTTTCTGCTATGACGTCATGCATATGTCCAAGAACGTGCTCGACTCACGTGGCTTGAACTCACGTGGCGTAAACATGCATGGTTCGCACATGTCCAACCCATTTCTGCAGACAAAAAATTCCTCTAACCTATTTTCGACCTAACTTATTTTTTAATATGTTTTTAATTTTCTATTGTTCGTTCTTATAACTGACCTTATTTTAATTCAGTTTTCATAAAAAGAATTGAATAATTAAATTCCTTTTCAAACAACGTATCTAAACTATTTTATGTGAAAAATGAACAATGCAAAAATATAAATAAGCTTTGGGTGAAATTTGCAAATATAGCCACAGCCGTTTCTATGAGGAAGGAACTCACAAACACAAAGTCACTTATATATATATATATATATATATATATATATATATATATATATATATATATATATATATATATATATCTGTAGTGATCCGGTTTTTGAATTTGAAAGGACGCACACCACAGGAGACTTTTGATGAAATGAAAAAAACTTATGATGATAATGCCCCATCATATGTCCTTGTAAAACGCTGAAATCGTGAATTCAAACATGGCCGGAAGTCTGTGGAAACAGCTCCCAGACCTGGTCGGCCCCCTTCTGCCATTGATGAGGCATCTGTCCGTCAAGTTGAGGTTGCCATTTTGGAAGATCGGCGAATTACTATTCTCCAAATAGCTCAAGATGTCAAGATTAGTACAAAGTCTGTGGAAACTACCATTCATGACCATTTGCATATGCATAAGGTGTCTGCCAGTTGGATTCCCAGGTTGCTCACACCATTCCAGAAGCGAGAACGCGTCGAGTGCTTAAGGATTAATTTCGAGATGTGCCAAGAAGATGAGTCAAAGTTTTTCAAAAGACTGATTACACAGGATAAAACCTGGGTCCATCACTATGATCCAGAGACCAAAGCCCAGTCAATGAAGTGGAAGCACTTGGACTCACCACCTCCAAAGAAGGCAAGGGTGCAGCCCTCCGCTGGCAAGGTCATGCTCACAGTCTTCTGGGACCAGGACGGAGTAGTGATGACAGATTTCCTGGCAAAGGGTACCACAATTACAGGAGACTATTATGTTTCACTTTTGAGAAAATTAAGGAAAGCGATCAAAATCAAAAGGCGGGGCAAGATCAGCAAAGGTACCCTCCTCCTGCAGGACAACGCTCCGGTTCACAACTCGCATGTCGCCAGATCAGAAGCACGTCGTGTGGTTATGAAAACACCCCATTCTCCCTACTCTCCTGATCTTGCACCCTCTGACTTTCACCTCTTCCAAGCCTGAAGTTGTTTTTGAAACGAAAGCGTTTCCCAGATGATGCAGCCTTGATTTCTGAAGTCACGTCGAGGTTGGAGGACCAACCTGGGGTGTTCTACAAAAACGGTCTCCAGAGCTGCATCAAAGGGTGGGAGAAATGCCTGACTCTGGGTGGTTCCTATGTAGAGAAAGACTAATAATGTGCTAAGTTTCGTTGCTCTATTGTTATGGGAAGTAGGTCAGGGGCATTACTTATTGCACGCCTCTCGTGTATATATATATATATATATATATATATATATATATATATATATATATATATATATATATATATATTAGAAGGCCACCCGGCATTGCCCTGTCGTAAATGCAGATTTTGTATTCATTATTATATTATATTGGATCCAATATATAGTAATTATTTAAAAAGTTAAAAAGAAAAATGAATCTTGCACCACCACCAAGAATCGAAACCAAAACGTTTAGCTTGCGATTTACTTTTCCTTTGACGTTAATGCCTAAGCTATAAAGGCATGTTTTCTACAAGGCTTAAAATTAGAAAATGAACCAATGTCTATTACGTTACGCATGCATATTAATAATGCCGTCGTTCGACCATCACCTGGCAAATTCTATTTATTTAATTTTCACACTTTTGCACCGATTTTTCCTGGCTAAAACACAAATATCAAAATTCGCATGGGTTCGAATACCCTATATATTAAGTTTTATGTCTGTAGACCAAAAACTGACAAAGAAGTAGGCAATTTTTTTAAACACCCACAAACATACACACGTATATATATATATATATATATATATATATATAAAGTTTGTGTATAATATCTGCATGAATATAATTGCTCATAATAGTTAACTAAAGATGATCATCCCATAAATAAAACGGAAAACCTAATAGGGAATTAATAAAAATGAATGTTTAAATGAATATGCAAATTAGTGAGATCTTTTGCAGATGAATGCAACTCCACGACTCATATATAACAAAGTGGTATTTTCTTTTTAAATAAATAAAAAAGATTTTTAATATGAATATCAATACACAAAAAACCCTAAATATATATATATATATATATATATATATATATATATATATATATATAAACACACCTTTTTCTGTATGTGTGTGTGTGCCATCGTTCCTTATAGACCCAGAAACGGCTGAACAGATTTTCTTTTAAATTTACAGATTTTTAGTGTATAAGATTGGGAGTTATCTTAGATAAGTTTTGTCTCAGAATACTCCTGATAACTATCAATAATCGATAATCGAAACCGTTATTTTAATTTATCATCATTTTTTTTTGCATTACATGGTCTGTGGGTTCAAACTCCGTACGTACATTTCTTAATTTTTTTTCATTAACTGCAAAGAATTTTATAAACTTGAAAATTTACGTGTTTTTCTTTTTTCTTTTTTTTTTTTTTTTGCATGACTTGGTCTGTAAGTTCAAACACCGTACTTAATTTTCATAATGTTTTTTTTTCGTTAACTAGAAAGTTTATCAAAAATAATTTTATAAAAGAAACAGTAGGTTCTCTATAGTGCAATGTACAATAACGTATATTTTGGACTAAGTTACTGCATGGAGGCATGTGAAACATCCTCCCGGACGATTTCACGGATTTCGATGACAATAAAAGCAGTGTAAAATATTCGTTGATCATCATTCAATCCCGGGCAACTTCGTGTCTCCCTGCTAGTATATATAGCAAGTATTATAAAATACTGCGTATGTCCGTTGACTTTTACAATCACATTATCCTCGCTAGACTTCTTGAACTATATGTGTTAGTATGTTAAAAAGGGGCTAAAAGTGGAACAGACAGAGACATGAAAACAGTCGATGGATGTAATATAGAAGAGTCTGAGGACCGTTAACAATGGACAAATGTTATAGCCTTTGATTTGGAATGAGTGTTGTATGCCAATATGGATGATTAAATGTGTTTCTGTGTGCATTAAATACTAATCTTTTTATATCACTAACTCTTCATCGAACAAATACCATATTAGTTTGCCATATTCTATCATAACAAATGTCGATACAAAATTTCAGCCAGATCGGTTCAGTAGTTTCCGAAAAAGCAAACTCTGGAGCAAATGTGATATTGTGATGACTATTCCTTATTATGTCAGTCTGCCATGCTTAAGCTTGGAATATGGCGTGATCAGCAAAAATGAGCTAAGAAATTAAATCGTTCAAAAGAAATCAGACTGGTTTCTCTGCTTTACACACGTTGTTAAAGTTATGTTTGCCGTACAATGTTAGTTGAAGTGTAAGGCGTATGTTTGAAACAGCATTTATCTATGCGACTAAGTATCTGTATACGAGGGTCTGTCCATCAGTCAGTCTGTTATGCTTAAGTTTGAAATATATTTGTTTTTGGTCTGTCACATTTATTTACTCGTAATAAATGTGTACCCAGATGATTTCAGTACTTATGGAGTCAATTTCGATTAATGACGGAGAATCCTCATTCAGTTCCAGAAATGTCCGGAACAACTTACGATTCAAATACCGGTTCGGTAGTTTCTGAGAAAACTCCTGGGGTAAATGTGATACTGTGTGACTTATTCCTTATTAAGACCTATTAATCCCTAACTGTTCATTGAATAGATGCCATAATACTTTGTTCGCAATACCTTATCATAACAAAGGCCCATACAAAATTTCAGCAAGATCGGCTTAGTAGTTTCCGAGATAAAATGGAGCGAACAGATAGACGGACAGACTAAACAAAATATAATATATATGAATGGTCGTATTTTAAGTATATTTGCTTTGAAACTTTGCTTTTTTAACACATAAGTAACGTCTGTCTCCCTAATAATTGGGGTAATGTCGTCTGATTCGAAATATCAGTGGGTTCGAGGTACGAATAAACGTCAATAGCTGATCACGTGAGTTTGAAATGTCACAGGAATGCTAGAAATTAGAAACTTGACAAATAAAAGAAAACGAAGAAAAGCAAAAAAAAAAAAAAAAAAGAAAAAAAAGAACAAAGAACGGAGAAAAAGTAGAAAGAAAAAAGAGAAAACTGAGAAGATAAAATGAAATCAGTTATTTGAATGTCCTTGTTTATTTGCTCTTCCCCACAAGAGCAATGTTAGACACAAGGTCAGTTTTAATGTAAGGGGAAATCCAGCTCCCCAACAAAGGCATTCCGAATGGAAACAAAAATAGGCGCTAATTCAGTTTTACTCCAAAATAAAAAAAAATAATTGCACAAAATTTTTATTGTGTACTTACCTGTTAGGTTAAAAATTTGTTGCACACCAAAATTTACGTAAATCCATTCAGTATTTTTCTATATATCTGTAAAAGTGAGAATGTATGTATGTGTGTGATGGCACTTCTCAACCTATATACTCAACGAATTTTTGAATTACAGACTTGAAATTTGGTATATACGATATTCAGACATGTGGAAAACTTTTTAATCCATTTTCATTTGGAAAAAAATAGCTGCTAAGGGGTCAAAATTGAAAAATTGGTATGTGCAGGCTGTCGAATTTTTATCTGTTTGCTAACTGTTTCACTATTGCGCATGCATAAATCGTTCACATTGTGTTAAAAACAAGGTTTGAAAACACAGTTTAGAGATCGTGTTCAGTTTATTATCGTACGTGATCCACTGTCTTTAAGTTTTAGTTTCGATCTCATCTCGAGTAATTTTTTTTTTACTTACGAGAATGCACATGTCTCAGTTTTTTCCCCCCGTTTTTGTACGTCATTTTTTTTTAAAGAATGTAACGGTACATTTAATACCAAGCGACGTCGGGTACATTTTCTGGTATTTTTATAAAATAAAATCAAATTTGATCGGTAAACGATTTTAGCCGTTGTTATTATGAAGACTTTTTGAATAAAAGTTTGAATAATTTCCCTTCGTTGTTGAACTTGATATAAACAGAAAATGGTGGATGAGACATTTTGCTGTTAAAATTTATATTTTTATTGCTTAAAAAATACTCGATTTGTGTAATTTTTTAGTGCACTGTCTTTTTTAAAATCCAACACGTAAGTACACAATATTTTTTTGCTATTTTCCTTATTTTTATTTTTACAAGAAGTTTATTTAAAATTGGGGGTAAAACTGGATAAGATTCCAAAATGAGAATGCGTCAAATGATAGACAACAAATTCATCATCCACTCGAAAGGAGGAAGTAATGCCTGGGATGATCGAATCTGAAAATCGAATATCTTTTGATTTTACCGCAAAGGCCAAGTAGTATTTTCCACCAAATTTGAATAAGATTTGAGAAATCCACCTCTCGGAAAAAGATGATACTTTAAACTTGAAACATAAGTAGCCTAGTCGGACGGGGGGGTAATACCTAGGAGGACGGCCCTTAACACAAAACAGAGCATGTTTTGACACACACACACACACACACACACACACACACACACACACACACACACACACACACATATATATATATATATATATATATATATAAATGTAATTCTTGGTTCGTTCAACATCGATAAAACCATATTTCTACATTACCAATTTAAGTGAAATTTTCAGAATATCTATCTGTAAAGTCAATAAATGTTTGCATGCTATTAAAATAATTTAACATTGCGAATTATATAAATTTAATTAAAATACAAATATTTTTCGTAAGTCGTTTCTGCGGGACTGCCCGGTTTTATTTCCGGTAACTTCCGTTTCAACTACTCTCGAATTACAAGATAAATAAAAAAAAGGTACGCATGCAGAAAGTGATCCGTGCTGAAATAATAAGGTTATTATTTAAAAAGCCATTCTTAACATGGGGAGGGGAGGGTGTTTTGTACCTATTCTGTACTTTAACCTTACAATTGAATAAAAAACATATCATAAAACTTTAATTAAACGTGGAAATACGATTTAAAAAATAGCATGGATCACTCTCTGCATTAGCACAAAAAATTCCATATTTTTTAAATCTAAATTCATTCTTACCAATTTTTTAATTCTAAATTCCTTTATTTATTTTAAGGCTCTTCACTCATGAAACATTACGTTTTAATTGTTTAGTTTCTTTCACGGCATTGTTTACATAAAAAAGTTTGTTTTAACTTTTCCTAAACTGTTTCATTTTTACGACATGCCTCAGCGTATTATAAACACCCTAACCTCCCCATGTTAAAAACGGCTTTCAAATTAAACACGCCCTTCCACAAACCTCGAAAGCCATTCTTAACATGAGGAGGTTGGGGGTGTTCATTTTGAAAGCCGTTTTACCATGGGGAGGTTAGGGTGTTTATAATACGCTGGGGCGAGTCGTAAAATTAACGAAGTTGCTATTTATTGCAAAAATTGCTTGAAATTTATTTATTTGACAAAAAAAATTTACATTTTGGTACTCATTGGGCGTTGAGTTCCATGGCGACCAGTAGAAAAATAATAGTCGCTCTTTTAGTCCCCCACCCACTCCGTACGTAACATATTTTATTTACTGACGTTGCCGTAACTAAACGATTATTTGTCACATTTACAAACATTTATGTATTTATTTTGAAAAAGTGTTTTACTCTTTATGAATATTAAAAGAAAAAAGTTACTAAACATTTATTAATAATTTCTCATTTTTACAAACATTTGATTTTAAATTTCTTTTTAAATGACGACTTTTATCGACTTTTTTTTAATAGTATTTGCGGGTGGGTATGTGGATAACAAATATCAGTTAAATTTTGTAAATACCCCCCCCCAATGGTGTTTATTCCGAAATCCGTTGTTAACATGAAGAATTACTCTTGGCTTGAAGACGTAATCTCCCCAGCACGGATGATTGCAGAAACATGCATGCACATATGAAGCCATCAATTTTTTTTTTTTTTTACACACTTATCAAGGCCCGGAAGCCACTCAGGGATAAGGGTTATTGCAAGTACATTACGTTAGTGAGGAGATTGGCTGATATGTTTACTTAAGGGGGCGGTTCATTAGGAATTTGTTAACATTGGACTTGAAGACAACCAAGTTGTAGTCCGGAGGGAAGCAGGCAGACGGAACAGAGTTCCACAGGCGTGCAGTTCTAAGAAAGAAGCTTTGTTCATGGAATCTGCGTTTTGATTTAGGCACAGATATAGAGTGGGGGAAATTTTTCACAGTGGATTCAGCTAGACGGGTGTTTTTCGTGAAAGATTGGCGAGGGAGGACCAGAGATTGGAGTTCAGATGAGCATCTGCCATGGAAATAACGATAAAACAAGGATAGGCTCGACACGTCTCTTCTGTGGGAGAGAGGTTGTAGGGTAGAGAAAAGGGCATCCCCCACTAAGCCACGAAGTCGATTTTGTACTCTGTCAAGGCAGGATAGGCTGTTTTTAGCAGCCCCTGCCCAGATATGGCAACAGTATTCCATCCTTCGACGTACTTGGCTTTTATATAGATAGAGAATTGCATCCGTAGTGAGATATCTTCTGGAGCGGTAGAAGGATCCCATCATCTTTCCAGCGACCTTGGCAACAGACTTGATGTACGTGTTCCATTTCAGATCAGGAGTAAAGGTCAAACCCAGAAGCTTGTCAAAACACGGGGCCTCACCCAGACGAGAGCCATCCATCACAATTGATGCCAGATGGGGATCAGAGCGTTGATGATGTAAGGATAGGAATTTGGTTTTGCATGCATTAAAGGTAACCAGCCACATCTTCCCCCACTGAACCACGCGCTCGAGATCAGAGGAGAGAGAATCAGAGAGAACAATGTTTGTATAAATAAATTATATATATATATATATATATATATATATATATATATATATATAGGAAATTTATGAATCTATGAATTCTGACGATGCTAGTTGGATTTTTTCCTCTCTTTGAGGATTTTCCTCTAGCTGAAACAATTTGTAAACTCATTCTGGACTCACAGTAATAAATTTCCTATATACTGCTCTGACTACACATTGAGCACTTTAGTCCGGTTTTTTTACCACTGGTATATATATATATATATATATATATATATATACATATACATATATATATATATATATATATATATATATATATATATAACTACTTCATTTACTCACATAAATTTAATATACGAAAGTATAGATTTATGCGTAAACTTTAAGTATTTACTTCAAAAGTGTTCAATACGTAGGTAGAGCTAGTTAGTAATTTATAAAATATATATAAAATATAATCAAATGTTAAAAACAAAACTTGGCAAGAAATTTCTAGACCTTATTGAAAAACACTTTCCCGCAACCAACCCCTTACACAAAATCTTCAATAAAAATACCTTGAAGTTATCTTATAGTTCTTGCGAAAAATTAGAGATGATAATTAAAGCACATAATAACAAAATACTAAATGAAAACAATGTAAACAACAACAAAATAAAAAGTAGACACCATGACAGAAATATAACCAACACTAGCAGAAATAATAATAATAATAATAATAATAATAATAATAATAATAATAATAATAATAATAATAATAATAATAATAATAATAATAACAAACCAACCCCGGACAAGAACAATCATACCATAAATAAAAATACTAATAACGAACAAGATAAATGCAATTGTAGACACCGCACACTTTGCCCAGTCCAAAATAAATGTCTAACAAAAAGTGTAGTTTATCATGCAACAATATTTGCGAAAGAAAACCCGAATAACAAGAAATATTACATAGGCATGACTTCCTTAGATTTCAAAACCCGATACTATGACCACAAAAGTACATTCAAAAATAAAAAAAAAACACCGTATAAAAACAACACTAGCGAATAAATACTGGGAACTCAAAGAAAGCGGACATTCGCCGGTAATCGAATGGAAAATAATGAGACAAGCTACCACGTGCAGACATTTAGACGACCCATGTAAATTATGCCTCCATGAAAAATTTGCTATCCTGTACTTTAAAGAACCTCAAAATCTATTAAACTGTAGACGAGAAATAGCAAACAACTGTGTTCACAAAATAAAACTTACTCTAGGATAGCGATACAAAATAGCTTTAAAACTAACAATAACAATAGAAAACAAACAAATAAATAAATTAAACAAACATGAATATACATAAACGATCACACATATATGTATATATATATATATATATGTATATATATGTGCATGTATGTGTGTACACATAGGTATATTTATATATATTTAAAAAAAAAAGGAAGGAAAAGATCTACCTTAAACCACTAACCTAGTTCTAAAACAGATCCTTTGTTCGATGAAATGCATGCCCATTGGCTGATAGGAAAGGGCGCGGTGGATACTAGAAAGCTGATTGGCTTACTAGAAATCCTCAACATATATAAAAACAAGAAGCAACCACAGAATTCGCGCATAAGCCTGACGAATCCTATAGTGGATGAAACGCAGAATATTCAGTGTAGCTTAATCGCCATATACATTTTATAAATTACTATATATATATATATATATATATATATATATATATATATATATATATATATATATATATATATATATACTTAGTTATATCTTCGGGAAAAAAGAATTCTAGCAAATGCTCTAATATAAGGGGAAATTTTCAAAATACGAGCGTAATATTTATATTGTTATTTTCAGAAGTTTAGATAAGATAACTCATCGGTACCGACGATCATCAGTGAAATGACATAGGTCGGCTGAAACGAACTTGATATTGGAACCTAAAACGGTGCCCTATTATCAGGATTGAAACCGACGCTACCGGTGACTTATATTATCTAAACTTCTAGACATGAATATAAATATAATATGATATATATATTATATGTTTAAAATGGAGGTGGAAAGACCTAAAAACTCGACGACGTTTTGCCCAGAAGGATAAGATAAAAGCTTTTTCACCATGTTAGTGCACCGAAGAAAAGGCCGAATTATAGAAACCAGTATAATGTAGAACAGCTTAAGCCACCTGAATATTGCATGAATTTGAACCAGTTTGGAAAAGGAATATATGCAAAATATATATGGATTTAACATATATATATTAAATATGAACATATCATCGATTACAATTTTGGAAAATGGCATGCTAAATTTGAGGAGAAACATTAAATTGAATAAAATGGATATGTATCTTAATAATACCCTTAGAAAAAAATTAAGGAAGACGAAAACTTAATTGTTTCAGGGGATAAAACAATGAATACTTATGAATTAGACTTATGCATTTATAATCAATTTATATATAAGGAATTAAATAGTAAATATAGAGTAGCTAAAATGAATGAATGCGATGATATAAATAAGGACAGTAAGTAATCCTTGATAAAATATAACTCAAAATATTCAAATATTTATACCTAGTTAACCTTAAAGAATCATAAAGAAGATTTCGACAGTAACCCAAGAGCAAAACTAATTGCTCCTATTGTATTGAATGTAACAAGTATAAGTAAGACGATTCTGGATAGAGTAATTCCGAAGATAAAAAATAAAACTAAATAAACTATCAATGCAGTTGCTACTTCTTTTAATGAGTTATGGGCAAACTAGATTGATTGAATAATTAAGTGAATGATTTTGTGCGTTGAAACAGATACTGTCAAGAAGTGTAAATATCAACTGAATTAAAGGAATAAATTGTAAGGTGGTCAACATCAGGAAATTTGGGATGTACACTTTTGTCATTTATTCATTATATGCTCTGTAATTACATTGAGCTTCTTAAATAAGTATATAAAAAGGAAATATAAGTGAATAAAACATATTCCTATTATATATATATATATATATATATATATATATATATATATATATATATATAAAATGAGGATAAAAATAATACGAACAATATAGAAATGTTTATATCCTCTCTGTATTTATATCCTATTTGTTGACAAAACATATTTCGATAAGTAAAAAATGTTTTCTTCAAAAGTACAATATCCGACCGATCCTCGGATCTTCTTTAGTGTGATGATATATATATATATATATATATATATATATATATATATATATATATATATTAAGTTATGAAAATATATGGCAATTAAGGTACACAGAATATACTGCGTCTTACTCTTGCATAAGCCTGATGAACTCTCACGAGAATGAAACGCGGAATATACTGTGTAGCTTAATTTTCATATATCATACTTGTTTATTGTTATATAAACATGCTCACATCCCGCTGCTACAAATAGCCACTTGTTTCAATCAAACAACAGATATCATCAGGCAGCGACTTGACTATTCAAAAGTTCAATGAATAATGGATTTTTATTTTAGATAGGAACTCTTTAAAAGTTGGAGTTAAAAAACTTAAAACACAGAACTTTAATTATAAAATGTAAAGAGGGAGGGGCAATTTAAATAAAGTTAAAAGATTACAATGGAGAGAGAGTGATTGAGAAGAGAAAAAAAGGAATAGAGAAAGAAAATAGAGAAAGAAAATAGAGAAAATATATATATATATATATATATAATATGGAGAAGAAAAGAAAAAAGATATAAATGGTTATTATAAAGAAAATAAGGACTAGAAGGGAAAGAAAAGGAAAGGAAAGAATGATGAGATCTAGTTAAAGAGAGAAAGAGAGAAAGTAAGAATTTGACAGTATATAGAAAAAGGAAAAAGAAAAAGATCCGCGTGTCAACCAATTTATGAACAATTATACAATTCAGTAATGAAACATATTATTACAAATACAAACAGAAGATACAATCCAAGCGTCAGAAATGAACATGTCGAAAAAGACAGCGAATGTATCCAGCCAGCATATTTATCATCTCACATACGTCCACGAGTAATATCAACGCAGTTCAAACATACGTCTACAATTAATTAGACCCTTTATGCTCAATGATATAAGTTTAAAGTTTTCGCGTTTTTATTAGATAAATATATAAATAAAAGAAAAAAAATAATGATAAAACAATATTAAAATTATTATTAATAATAATAATAATAATAGTAATAATAAACATAATAGTAATGATAATAATAATGATAATAATAATAATAATAATAATAATAATAATAATAATAATAATAATAATAATAATAATAATAAAAACAGAATAAAATTAATATTCATTATCTTTTTAATATAACATATTTAGCCATACGAGGGGATTAAATAAATTAAATAGGGCCAATAATTATAAATAAAAATATACTAATATTTATGTATATAAAAAGAATACAATACATATATGTATATATACACATAAACACACATATATATATATACACACACATACACATATATACACATATATATACATGCACATAGGTAAAGGTGTAACTATACTATTAAGTTGAAAGTTTAAGCTATTTAAGTATAGATATAAAGTCATATTAAATCACAAATTAATACATTCAAGACCAGATTACTAGTAACACAGATACAAGTACACTTACCTATAAATATATAAATATATTCAGGCAAAAGAAGTAATTAAATCAACGAAATACTCAAAAGTAGCGACACACAGGTAGATAGTACCCAAATTAAAAATAATAAAATACATATGTATATACCCACAGAGAACCAACAGACATACAAATAAGCATATATATATATATATATATATATATATATATATAATTTTATGTATACACATACATACAAAAAATACACAAATATATGCACACAATCATATACTAATATACAACAACGCACATACACATATATATACGCACACATAAATATGTATAATTTACATAAACTATATATATAGAAATACATAAGAATACAAATAATTTGGCAAGAGTACAGATAGATGCATACACACATAGAAACATACAAATGGAATGAATAAACATGGGAGGGTATACCAAATAATATAGAAATATATAAATCTAAGTACACACGGTCATAAAGTAAATACATAGACACATATATATACACATAGACACACAGGTATATAAGATAGTCGAGTGGTCGAGTGATAGAACTGCCGACTGTCAACACGACGGTTCTAAGTTCAATCCTTGGTTTGGGAGAGGTGCTAGTCTAGCGCCACTGAGGTGCTTTGATACAAGGAACAGGACTGTATGTCGATGACGTATATATATATATATATATATATATATATATATATATATATATATATATAAATGTTTATAGGTACAGAATTTATATATAGTTTTAAAAATAATAGGCGGAAGTTTCTCGAGAGCTCTTTCGGCTATCATCTCGTCAGGAGAAAATCGATAGCAACCTAAATAATATTGTGTCGAAAATAAAGAGTTCTAATGGGGAACTTATTAAATGTGTCAAAAGTACGGGGACACTAAATAAATTTATTTACGTTTAAAAACGATTAAAATATTGGCACAACGAGGGAGCAAAAAAAAGCGGGAGAAAAAATTCAAAGTTCCCCAAAGAGAAACAATGCGTTTGATGTTTCTTTTTGCCGGCACAAAGAAGGTTGACGCACCGCAATAGAGTCGGCCTCCAAAATCCTTAAATTGTTTTTGGAATCCGCTCTATGTAGCACCTCGAACTAATCTATTTCATATCTATCGGCACAGCCCGGGTTGTCAATCAAATGCTGGCCAATAGCAGAGTCCAAGGCTGCAGAAGGAGGGAGACCAACATACCCCATCCTCCCTTGTCTGATCTTCGATGGAACATGCTGGTTTATACGAGTCAAAAGGTGCAAGGATGTTCGCCCAACATAACCAGCATCGCACTGGCATCTAAACTGATATACAATATACTATTTTGGATGTAAGGCAAACTATCCTTGCGAAAAGACGGAAAAGCAGGTTTCGTAGTATATACCAAACGCAAGGACACAGAATTGAAGCAGTCGTAAATACTTCTTCGAATCTGTTTGGAAATTCTATTACTCCCCTCCCCAATCCACGGTAATTTCAAATAAACCGGGCATTTCAAGGGTCCAAACTTTTTAGGGAATTTAAAATCCGCAACCTTTTTGAAAATACAGTCATCAATAAGGTCAACAGGATAACCATTATTGATGAATATTTCCCTGATCTTATCGAGTTCGGCATCTAATCTGTTAGGCGAACAAATCATGAGGGCTCTATGTACCAAAGTCGGCCTAATTAATACTTTGGTACATAGAGCCCTCATGATTTATAATATTACTGCCAATAACATTTTCAAGACCTATAATAACAGGTTCTCATACCAGTTGATTGTTAGAAAATTTTATTCTGAAGAATATATATATATATATATATATATATATATATATATATATATATATATATATATATATAACTCGCTGTCTCTCCGTTAATATACCTTTTCTTCTATCTATCTATCTATCTATCTGTCAACCCATTCATCCATCCATCCATCAATCAATCAATCTACAAATCTATCTACCTATTCGTGTTTGTATATATTTCAATTACCTTTTATAATCTGTGTAATTAGTTGTGGAAGTACGGATGCACTTGTTCATTGCACTTGAATGAATTAATTGCACTCCGTTTCTACAGATGCTTGTCTTTTTGTATTCGCTGTTCCAGACAATGGCCGTTCCGCGATCGGCCATGTTGAATATCAGCGTCCCGATTTCCAATTACGAGTGCTCGCTTGATGATGATCGCACAAGGTCCATTAACAACAGGAAAAAAGAAACAAAAGAAATAACAACAAAAAAGAAAAGCTAACGTTGCTAGGCATTATTTTAAAGCCCCCCCAAACAAAATACAAAAAGAAAACAGAACAAACAACTAAAAAAAAAACAACAACAAAAAACATAAAACACTACTTTGTGAAAATGGGCCGACCACTACCACCACGGCAACGATAATGGGCCGCTCAAGTTTTGTATCTTATAGTCAATCAAACCGATATACCCATATGGTCTTCTTCTTCTTCTTCTTCTTCTTCTTCTTCTTCTTCTTCTTCTAATAATAATAATAATAATAATAATAATAATAATAATAATAATAATAATATTAATAATCATAATAATAATAATAATAATAATAATAATAATAATAATAATAATAATAATAGAAAGTCATCCAAAATAGATATTTAAAAAAAATTAACAAAAGGAAGTTATTCAAGGTCGATTATCGACGATTTTCCGAATAATTGGTTCCTTCTCAGATATGCAGATCACGTGCCACACTATATATATATATATATATATATATATATATATATATATATATATATATATATATATATATATATATATACTAGCAAAAGTACCCGTCGTTGACTGGGTTCAAAAACAGCCTACAGAAAATGGACTCTGATTTATGAAAGTATGATAGGTTGTGAAAAGGAAGGGTTGTAAATAGATAGCTTCGAATTTGGGATATCAAAACACACACGCACGCACACACACATACAGACACACACATATATTTGTATATATATAAATATATACACAGGGTTACTCAATAAAAACGGGCCCCCAACTCTAATTAGGCCCCGTTTCTTAGTGTTTTGTCCGAATGAAATAATGCTTTGGTTATAACTAGTTTATCATATTCAAAACATCATATAAAAACACTAGTATCTTTGGGCTTTTTTTTTTCTCCATTGACTGTAAAATGCTCAGAAAAACAATTGAATGTCTTCTGTTTTTTTTTTTTTTGGTCACCCTGTATAAGAACAAGTAGTTAATAAAACATGTTAAAACGCTTTCAAAAAGAGTTAAAAACATATTTAACTTAAAAAAAAAAAAGGAAGCACAAACTAAATGGATAGTCCTTAATCCGTTGAGTTTCGAAGAAATACTTTCCTTCTCATCAGAGGGTCAGATTTAGCAAAATGCGGGATCGGATTTTGCTTGCAAAAGTATTTAATGAAACTACAAGTAAGGCATAGATCTTACTTGGTAACAAATAGTGAAGTACAGGGAATAGGGTGAAGAAAAAGGTGATTCACGTGAATGGATAGTCTGGTGATATATATCTCTATATATAAAAATGTAAAGTTGGTTCGTTCTAAACAAATAAAACCATGTTTATACGTTACCAATTTATTTGAAATTTTCAGACAACCCAATTTTAGAGTCGAGGTATGTTTTTATGTTATTAAAATAAATTTACCTAATTAAAATTAAAATATTAAATAAAATAAATATATTTATTTAATCGTTTCTGCGAATCTGTTCTGTTGATAAAACTGAACTTCCGGTTCGATTCATTTCACAGCCACGAATTGAGGAAAGGTTTCATTTTCTGTTAACTCGATAAGTAAAAAAAAACAAAAAAAAAACATATTTCATTTGTTTATCTTCCAAATTTTGTAATTTACACATCTTTTCTTTATTATATAAGGCCAAAAAAAAAAAGTTTGTTGCTTGCTTTTGAGTTTTTTTTTGTTTTTCTATATAAGATTACTCATGCAGAGAGTGATCCGTGCTGAAATAATGTTATTATTTAAAAAGTCATTCTAAACATGGGGAGGTAAGGATGTTTTGTACCTATTCTGTACTTTAACCTTACAATTGAATAAATAAAAAAAACATCATAAAACGTTATTTAAACGTGGAAATATGATTTAAAAAATAGCGCGGATCGCTCTCTGCATTAGCACCATTTTTATTTATTGCGGACTATTATTCTCATCTTTATTAGTTGTTGTTTCACGAATTTTCGGCCAACTATTCCTCTGGCCTTCATGAAAAGAAGTCCTTTTATAAATGTTCAGTAACTTTTTCCTTTTATTATTCTTAAAGAGTAAAACTTTTCTTATTCATGAAAGGAGTTAAGCCTACGTAAATAAATAAATGGTTGTACACGTGACAATTATCAATAAATGGTTTAGTTACTTTTTTAAAAAAATGTTTGTAAAAGTGCGAAAGGCGACGTTGTTGTACAAACATTACTCCCATGCTTAATTTCTATACTTATAGGCCTTTGGAATTTTTTTTCACTGGATTATTATTGATTGGACACTAATTAAACATATTATTTAAAAAAAAAATGTAAAAAAGAAATCATTATTTCGACATTTGAAAGTGGTGCTCACTTTTTAGTTACAACGTTCTGATAAATCAGTCACCCATTTTGTAAGCAATAAAAACGCGGTATATCAAAACCATAGAACGTAAAAATAATGAGTCTCTACCGCATTTCTAAGTCAGAAATATATTTGTTTCTCAAAGAAAAAAAAATAGAGAGAACAGGACTTTTTTGTATTGTTTTCATGAAAATAAAGTTTCGAGATTTTTAATAATTTTTTTTTTTTACTTATTTAGTCAGTTTGTGTTTTTTTTTTAATTGTTTTTGTGAAAGGTGAGTTTTTTTTTCAAAACTTTTGTTTTGTTTCTTTTTAATTTTTTTTAAAGTATTATAAATTTCACTAACATGCTGGAGAAATGTTTAATAATTTGGTATTTTTTTAGATTAGGTCCACCTCCACAATTTTCCTTTCAATGACGACATTTATAGGTTTCCGAGTATGCTGAACACGCAAATTGTATTGAAATTTTGCGGAAATAAATAGTTGTATTATGAATGTTATTCTTTGGCGGCCATCTTTTTACGTGCACACGCGCCATAAACAAATACACACACGTAAAAAAGATGGCCGCCAAAGATTACAATGCATAATACAACTTTTTATATCTTGATAACTACTTATTTCTGCAAAATTTCGATGCGATTTTCGTATTCAGCATAGTCGAAAACCATTTCAAGTCGCCATTTAAAAGAAAATTGAGGAGGTGGAGGTGGACCTAATCTAAAAATTTACCAATAATTTTTAATCCCGTACGCCTCCCGATACATTGCTTCGTCAACATGCGACCATTTTATATCTCCCGAAGACACTTCCGTATTTAGAAAAATAAATAAATAAATAAATAAATAAATAAAAAGTGAACGATTTACCAGAACGTGGTAACTATAAAGTGAGTACCCCTTTCAAATGTTGAAATGATTTTTTTTTTTTCAATTTTTTTTCATAATCTGGTTAGTGTTCAATCAATAATAATCCAGTGAAAAAATTTCAAAAAACCTATCAGTATAGAAACTCCACCACGTAAGTAAATAAATAAAAAATGTTACGTTCGCATGCGTTAGCCTTGACTAGGGGGGGTACTAAGGGAACGACCATTAAATAATTCTGCGGGTCGCCATGGAAACTCAACGCCCAAGGAGTACCAAAATAGTTTTCATGATCTGAAGAAATTTTTTTTTCGAAGTGGGTGATCACTTTTCCATCTAAATTTAACTTAAAATGAGCACCCACTTTCTGCCCACCTGAGGAAGGGGCATTTATTTTCGTGTTTATTGGCTTAAAGGTTTTTTTGACAAGGCAGTTTGGTACGCGAATGCATATTTAACAGTTTTCGTTTATGCTCACGCATAGCATAAACAAAGGCTACGTCTGTGAAATGGAAAATAGTCCCAGAGTTCAGGGGTTAATACCATGCAAAAGAAATCAAACAAAAAGACTTTTTAGCCAAGAAGCACACAGAAAGAACAAAAATAGCATCCATTTTTTTTCTATCGAATTCATTTGCTGTTTTTATTGAAAACTATTTTCCCCCGGATTTTTGATATAATTTTCCATTAAGGGTTGTGCGTCTCACGTTCGTAAATAACAAAATATTTTTTGTAGATTTTGGTGTGCTAAAAACGAATCTGCAAACCGTTTCCGTCGCAAAAAATAGTTTTTATGATATGAAGAAATTACTTTTTCGAAAAAGTGGCGATCACTTTTCCATGTAAATTTAACTTAAAATGAGCACCCACTTTCTAGCCACCTGAGAGAGGGGGGATTTTTTCCCATGTTTATTGGCTAAACAGCTTTCGTTTATGCTTACGCATAGCGTAAACGAAGGCTACGGCTGTTAAATGGAAAATAGTCCCAGAGTTCAGGGGTTATTACCATGCAAAAGAAATCAAACAAAAACCTTTTAAGCCAAGAAACAGAAAAATGCCCCTCTCTCAGGTTGCCAGAAAGTGGGTGCTCATTCTAAGTTAAATTTAGATTGAAAAGTGATCACCCACTTTTCGAAAAAGTAATTTCATGAATGTCATGAAAACTTTTTTTTTGCTACGTAAACGGTTTGCAGATTCGTTTTTAGCACACCGAAATCTACAATAAACTATTTCGTTATATATGAACGTGAAACGGGCCTTAAAGTAAAATAATACCAGATTTTTTTTAGCAGATTTGCCGTTTAGTTGTACAAATATCCTCAAACTAGGTAATCACTAAAAGGGATTTTTAAAAGTCGTCACCTGTATCGAGCAAAAGTTTAAAACCACCGATTATATGCCAACCTACATCATGGTAACATATATTAAGTGAGTTCCTAACAGTATTTTGTATAGTTTTTTAGTTTAAACTCATTTTCCCAAAATTTCCCCAAACTTAACGTGTTCGATACAGTCTGCGGGCATTTGTATTTTTCAGATATACCGATAAACATTGAATTTTTTTGAACCGATTATACATTACATAAAAACACTAAAATCTTATCCAGTTAGGTAGAACACTTACTTTTCTTGCCTTTGATTAGATTTATTTGTTATATATTTATTTTTTGACAACTTCTTTGTATCTGTGTTTAGTAATATAAACCCTTTTCATTTAATGTAACGTTTAGTCGGCTCGAAAACAGTGTTTATTGGTGTATTTGAAAGCTACAAATGGTGGTGAACACTGTTGATTACTTTAAGTTAGAGAAAGTGAGTTAAAACTAAAAAAAACTATAAAAAATACTGTCAGAAACCTACCGATTATGCCAGCCTATGTCATGGTAACATATATTCGGTGAGTTTCAGACACTGTTTTGTATAGTTTTTAGTTTTCAACTTACTTTCCCAAACTTAACGTATTCAACAGAATTCGCGACCATTTCTGTTTTTTGAGCCAATTAAACATTTTACATTACATAAAAACACTGAACAATTATCCAATTAGGTAGAAACGTAAATTACCTTACCTTTGCTTTCATTTATTTGTTTTTGGACGACTTTTTCGAATCTGTGTATAGTAACCCCCTCCCCCCACCATCAACCAAATATTAATTACTAACTCACATTTTTTAAAACAACAACAACAAAAAAAAGCATTTAGCGCTTCAACATTTTTGTTACGTTCGGCTTCATCCACTGATTGTTGGTCAAGTCCAAAACATGAATGATTGACAGAAACTCTTGAGGATCCAGATCAAATTCTGCAAGAGTACCATTTTTTTCAGTTTCGCCTTTTTCACTTTTTGCAGTGGATTGCTGTACTAATATAAGAAACATGCATTTTCTCTTTTATTAAATTTTTCCATTACACCAAATAGAGCCACTGCAACGCGTGGCAGGGTAAAGCTAGTATATATATATATATATATATATATATATATATAATGCTGAACGTCTCAGTGTGTGTCTGGTCACGAATAGACTCCTATATGGTTGACTATTTTAAAAAATCTGATTGTATATAATGATAGAAGATGTATCGAGACACAGGAATGGGTATGTTTGATCCGGCAGAACGGTGGTTCATTAAAATTGTAGGGTCTGCGTTCGCGCCTGGTCCACAAAGTATGGAAATAAAAAATTTAAAAATTAAATAAAAACGTTTACAAGTGTTTTTGATATAGATATACATAAGAATACTTTGGTAAGTATGTTTTAACTTAAATAGGGATGGTATAATAAAATTGTGGGGTCTGCGTTCGCGCCTGGCCTCCATAGAATGGAAATAGGCACAAACTTTAATAAACACTTTTCATATCTATCTGTGTAAGTATACTTTGATAATTATGTTTCAGTTTGAAGAAATATGGTATAATAAAATTATGGGGTGTTCGTTCACACCTGACCTCCATAGAATGGAAATATGTCACAAAGTTTAACAAGGTTTTTTAATATAGATCCACAGAATATTGTGACAAGTGTTTCAGTGTGAACAGGTACGGTATAATAAATTATGGGGTTTATCTATTTTATTTTTACTTTCATCATATTTTGCTTTGGTTTTGATACCCCCGAATTCGAAGCTATCTCTTTACAACCCTTCCTTTTCATAACCTATCATACTTTCATAAATCAGAGTCCATTTTCTGTAGGCTGTTTTTGAACCCAGTCAACGACGAGCACTTTTGCTAGTACACACACACACACACACACACACACACACACACACACACACACACACATATATATATATATATATATATATATATATATATATATATATATATATATATATATATATCAAATTACGCCCGAGAGTCAGTTTGAAAGAATATTTTAGTGTCCTTAATTGTTTAGCTCACATGCGCGTTCGATGTTTTCCGGAAATGAACAGCATCAACAACGAATATGACTCTTGATTGAGAAAAACTCAAATTAGTAGTTTTTTCGACCAATGAAAATGAAAAAAATAATAATTTCCCAAACCTCGAGCGTACAATAAAAAACACCCAAATATATATATAAAATCAAGTGCTTTTCTTCCTTTTATTCCGAAACCAACAGACGTGCGCGTGGTATAATCCACACTAGAGGCGATAGGTCAATCAGCGTGTAGCATGCGCGCAACTAACGACTTTCACGCACTACTAAACATAATGCCAGCATATACACACTGTTAAAAGAACGCATATACACACTGTTAAAAGACCGCATATACACACTATTAAAAGAACGCATATACACAGTTCATACGCACACGTACGAGGTGCCTTAAGTAAGTTTCAAGACGATTTCTTATGGGCACCTTTATTGATAGTACGTACATGAAACTCTAGTCCCCTTCAAAGTAATCTCCCCCGACTGCAATACACTTATTGTATCGTTCCAACAATTTCTGGACAGTCACATGGAAGTCCTCGTGTGTGAGCGTGCTAATGACCTGCGTCACAGCCTCTTTCATCTCTCCAATTGTGCGATAACAACAGCCTCTATGGTTTTCCTTGAGCTTAGGGAATAACCAAAAGTCATCGAGAGCAAGGTCTGGACCGCAGGATCTGGATTAATCAGCTCGACCATCTTCCGCCTCTCATGACAACGTCTTTCTTTCTGATCTTCTCTAAGCATCCTTGGGACAAACTTCATGCAAATCTTCCGTTCCTCGCGAATAATTGTGTGTACAGTTTCCACACTGACACCAAACTGTGCACTTATTATCTCTATAGATATACGATGGTCCATATGCATGAAATTCTTTATTTGGCCAATCAACTCTGGTGTTCTGACTTCCTTACTCTTCTCACACGTATCGTCATCCACCAGTCTCCCTGCCTTCCTTTAATCTCTTATACCACTCAAAAACTGATGCTTGATCCATGCTAGATGGTCCAAAAGCAGTCTGAAACATTTATGACTCAACCAGCTTTGATGGTCGAAAATTGACCCAGAGGGGTGGGGGCTAAGGAGAGCTGAATTAGAGCTTTTATTTATGTGAGCGATCCCGGGGTATTACCAGGTAACCTTGCTAGTTAAAGAAGGGCTTAATCACTGATAGGAAATACATTTTCCTTGTAAAGGAAAAAGAAAACTAAAACAATTCAGGAATATTAAAAATATTGTTTGTGAATATGATTGTTTTGAGTATCTAACCATATTTTGTCAAGAGATGATCTTAAAAGTTCAAGGCCGAAGTTGGCCCGTGTGTGAGAAATAATTGATGAAAATGATGGATGATAACGGAAAAGGTGGTGTGGTTAATCATCGAATAAGGGTGAAGCAGAGTATGATGTAGTGAACATGTATTGGTTGGATGGAACCTTCAGACTGGCCAGACTACCAAACTCTCTATTAAAAAGGTACTAGAGGAGAAAAAAAATCAGTTGTTTTTCGTTGGTCCTGAGTCGTTGTTGGGAGCCGCAATCACCGTCCACCACCAGCTTGCATAAAAACACACTATTCACTGACCGACCGATAAGCAATCGGTTGTTAAAAAAAGACTCCGTTTGAATGACTATCGAGAGATTGTCGTACAGAAAAAAAAATTATATGTATTTTTATTTTTTTTTCTGTTGATAATTACATAATTATAATTTTTCTCTACGCTCAGAATTGCAAATAACTACTCCTTACAACGAAAACCAAAACGTGCGTTCAAGTCGATTATTCATCTTGTCAACTTGTGAATAACTACAGAGACTAAAGTAATCTTTTTTCAGTGAATAGCCAGCATCTGGCCTGCGGCGTCCTATCAACTCTGAGATGCGCCATTTGACTTCTATGGATGTTCAAATCGGAACCACCTAGGACTACACTTGTAACCGGTGGACACCATGGTCTTCCTCGTGTTATATCTTACCTGAGGGAGGCCGGGTCTTCGCACGATGTCATACATTCCATATTTTTCTGTGTTTAAAAAAATTGGTCATCTCATAAGATGTATAACAATAAGATACTGAATTTTCAAGAGTCTACGACAATTTTAAATGCATGTACAAAAAAGTCTGGAAACTTATTGAAGGCACATTGTATACGAAATAAATTACAGAACAAATGCACTCGATGCCTTTTCAATTACACGCATATAAACACACAAGCTGCAACAAACATGTATACTCAATTTCTCCTTGTACGAAAACAATTATTTCACTCTGGCACCGTTCCTGGCACTCTTTGAACTCTCAATCCTTACCAATCCTTCATTGTCATCGTCTTAACAAGATTTCAAATAAAATTTATTAATTTTGATAAATTTTGCCATTCTTTTTCATATACCGTTTTCATCTGCAAGAACTCTCAGCCCTGCATCCCACATTATAACGATATTCTTGCTACCAGGTCGTCCGGCGTTGTCCGGTCGTAAAATATGCTTAGCTATGATATTTTGATTTATGCACATTTTTTATTTATTACTATTCTCTATTGATTTCTATATTGCACTCAATATATAGTACTGGCCGCTCGGTATGGCCCGATCGTGAAATACGCATAAATATGATATTTTAATTTATGCACATTTCATATTTATTAATATAAAGACAATATACTCTTTTGAATATTATATTGTACCCAATATATAGTAGTGAATTCATAAGTACAAAAACCCAAACAAACTATGACTTGTTTGCCATCAGTTAGAATCGAAACCAAAACACGTAGCTCTCCAACCTTAGTCGTTACAGTCTAACCTAAGTCCACACACATACTTAAAAAAATAACGTTGTTAAAGATATATATATATATATATATATATATATATATATATATATATATATATATATATATATATATATATATACACACGTAGAAATAAAAGAGTTAATCGACTTACGCTTGCCAAGTTCGAATGTTTTCAATTTTTCCTTAGCAACTATTTTACTGGCTAAAATCAAAATCGAATTTGTGTCCACAGACCAAATCTTCAGATCTGAAGTTCGAAAATTGCTAGAGTAGTTGGATAGAGACCGCTCCTCACACATAGACACTGTCACTTACCTCTATACATCGCTCTGACATTGATATTAAAAAGCCTACTTGTGCTATTTAAAATCATTCAAACGAACTTCTTAATATGCTCAGTCATGGATATGCGAGAAACTACATGAACGTTAACTAATTTTCATATTCCTTTATAAAACGAACGTTAATTAATCTAATTAATAAGTTTTATGTTTTCTTATTAGATGATTCATTTCGCTTAACTATTAAACTTAATTCTATTTATTTATAGTTTCTACATCGTGCATAATTGCGTAGTATTTAGGATGAAAACGTTTTAGCACATGGAAATAAATAAAATATATATATATATATATATATATATATATATATATATATAATTGACTTTTTCTCGCCCTGACATTGATATTAACAGCTTACTTTATCTATTAATAAAATATTAAAACGAAATTAATATACCCAGTCATTGATATGCGAGCCACTACATTAATTTTCTTATTTCTTAAAAAAAAAAAAAAAAGACTAGCGTTAATAAATTATTTATTCATTTTTATATTTTTCCTTATATTGCATTATTACGTTGAATTCCATCCATGCATACTTTCTACATTCTGCATAATTGTGTAAAATTCAAGATGAAAGCCGTTTAGCACACTGACATTATATATATATATATATATATATATATATATAGAGAGAGAGAGAGAGAGAGATAATAGTGACCTTGCAGTGTGTCTGCGAAATGTCTCTATCAAATTCCTCTCTGAATATTTAGTCTACAGGCTACATATATATATATAAGTGATCTTGTCGGTGTGTGTGCGAAAACTCTCTACCAAACTCCTCTCAGAATAATATTTGGTCTACAGATTTGAAATTTGATATATAGGGTATTTTGACATGTGACTTATTTTCGATTTTGTTTTCAGCCTGTAAAAACAGCTGCTAAGGGGTCAAAATGAAAAACCTGTTTTGATCACATATCATAACCAATGTTTTGATCACATATCATGACCAACGTTTTGATCACATATGGTGACGATTAATCATGCGATGCGGGTGTTGGACTGAAAACAAACCTATTAATTAACAAACCAACAAATTCCACCGAGAATATAACTTCCCTAACGTAAAAATGCGAAACGAATATGTTAAAGAAAATAAAAAAGCTATTTCCAAAAAAAAAAGGAGAAAAACAATGAATGTATGGCCTCTTTCGAAGGTAATGAATGATGCAATTGTGTTGCTTTCCACAAAAAGATATTTTACTTAACTAAAGGATTTTTTTACAATTGGACGCAACAGGATTTTATACATTTACAAACGCTTGGAAATACGTAGCATTGCATATGTGCGTGGGAAAATATCAGCAGCGGCAAAGGATTGATGGTTTGAAAGAGATTAATAGCAGCAGTAGACGGAAAAGATGCAAATTAGTAAGTGTGCGCGAGAAGAAAAAGAAAGAAAAGAGAAAAAGTGCACCATGTGGTGGGAAGAAGCAAAATGCGCGTTGAGGAAAATGGACGTGTAAAGTCGAATCCGATCATGGACCGGCTGTGTCCAGCATGCAATCAAAAGAAAGAGAAACGCGAATCAGGCTAAATGGACATGTGGTAGCGAGAGAATTTTTAAGGGGTGTCAAGACGGGAGATTAACGGTAATAAAAAATTGTTAAAAATGAAAAAATGCCGACCCGTTCGTTTATTTGTAACAGCAACGTTACAAATGCAATCACTAATATTATGACGTATTGAGAGCGCGGAATAGAGTAGATGAGGGTAGAATTAAGTTACCGGTAACTGTGAGATTGATTTATTGCAAGTAATTAACTCTATTATGTTCTGATAGCTGATATTCGATTTTTACCGTCCACGAAATTAATTATTTCTATCAATTTCACATGATGCGTAAAAAAAAAAACTCATTTGTTTTTATTACATCATAATTATTTATGTTTAGAAGCTTTTCTTTTTTTAATCAATGCTTCTTTCTTTAGTTACGTCAGAATATTCCAAATATTTATAAAAATGTACTGTTACCTCTGCTAAAGCAAAGGTTTTGTTTCGCTCAAGTTCAGTCAATAACCACATCGCGTGACGAATCATTTCCAAACTTGGTCAAGATATCGCTCATATTGTTTTGAGATTTCAATGTCAAAGATTAAGGTCACAGAAAATGTTAACGACACACTTCTGGCTATAAATTCGTTTCTGTACATCTAACTTTGATGTGTGAATTTGATTCGCTCAATAACAGTAACCGCTATCAAAAAAGTCATTGTTTTCATGACATAACTTGAGGAATACTTCATACAACTAAGATTTGAATTAAAAAAATATGTATTCATTTATATGTCAGCAGTTAGCTATTAATTCTTATTTTTTATTTAATAATTTTATTTCATTTTTTCATGCAAATATAATTTAAAATTTTTACATATTACAAAAAGGTGCTAATTTAACGATTTTCCATATTATTTCACTATTTTAGATTTGTTTTTCTGTTCTATCCCAATATATTTTAGATGATGTAATATTACATATTATTTGAATTATCCATACTACTGGTCTCATCTGGATATCTGAATAGTGATATTTTCATAACGCCCCCTTATTACTTTATCTATTATTTATACAGTGGCGCCAAAAGAAAGTCCGCACTTGTCATTTTTTCAAAACCGCAAATTTAAGTTAAATTGAATGTAACTGTTTAAACAGCCTTTACCTCACTTGATTCGCCTTTTATTCCTCTATAACTTTCATATTTGACTTTTAATTGAAGTATTGTAGTGCTCACGTCAATTTAAAACATTATCTCAAACCGAGAAAGCAAAAGAAACTCCGCATAATGGAAAATTGTTATTTAAATGTAACTTTAGAACATTAGTGCAATACAAATACAACAGGAACACAATGAACTAATGTTTAGTAGCATAGTCCTTCTGCATTTTGACAGTCCGCAATCTTTTGGATATTCCTTGAATTAGTCTGCGGCAATACTTCGATGAAATGGCATCCCACTTCTCTTTAATTTTTGTCCAAAGTTCTTCCAGATTTTAAATTTTATCATTGCATAGCTGTTGCTTGATGTAATGCTATACTTTTTAGATAGAATTGAGACCTGGAGATTGTGCAGGCCAATCCAAACACGGAATATTTTGCTCTTCAAGGAACCTCTTGACATGGCTGTGTGAATGGGAGGATCTTCACTAGATCTGCTGGCCCTCACTAGATATTTGAGTAATTCTAGGAATGCTTGTGGCTGAGCATTCTCTTCAAGTACACATTCCTGTTCATGTCTCTCGGTAGCTCTGAAGTGTGGTCTGTCTATATTGTACGGGTCTGTCAAACATTTGAAATGGTATTTGAGCTCCTGTGCAATTGCATCTCCAACGCTGAGTCTTGTAAGAAGCTTCCCATCATTTAATCGCGGGCACATTCGTTAAGTTTGTTGTTGAGATTCATCATCATTTGTCTGAGTTAAGAAGATGAGGCTTCTTTGTCACAAATAAAGCACACTTTTTTTTTTCAGCGATTGTTCAACACAACTTGGCATAATTCTGCTTGAACATGATCAGCTCTTCTTTTTCTGGCTTTTTTCGGTTTTGTGTTGTTTAAGCGACAACTTTGGTGATATTTTGCTCTGTTCTTCTACAGAGTTTCTTCAAGGCCACCGCCATCATTAAGTCGGGCCGAATCCAAAACAATAGGCATCTCATTAATTGCATAAAAGGGGGAATATTAATGGCAATCATAGTGTACCCAGCATGCCCTTGTGGTTATTGTGCATGAGGTAACTTGAGCTCTTCATTCTTTTTCTTCTGGCAAAGACAACATTTGCTCCAATCAATCCGGAATTTAGATGACTTGAATCGGCATTTTCCATGTCAATAAATGGCTTTCGATGTATCACAATATTACTTCTCGAAATATATTCACTGAATCGTTGCATTAACTGAAGGTCGAGGGATTATGCGTTTACCACCTTTATGTATGCACAATGAAGTATGGGATACAACTAGGTTCAGGAATAGAAATATGTTCCTTACACCTAGCTCGATCGTTGATCCAGTATTATTTAATTCCCAGGTGATCTGTACACCATAATTATATGTATATGTAACTAACTGATGCAGGGATTATTAGCATTTGGGACATTGAAATAATCTTAGCTTATACTGAACACCATACTGAGTTTTACAGCAGCGGTGCCACCAGTGTGCCCTGCGCATAGACATGCCTTCTATTGGTACCAGGAAGCGAGTGAGTAAATCCATGATTACAAATTTGGATTCTTCATAGTGAAAAATGTGTGATTAGACACCAAAACCATTCAAATAGGACAAGTTTAGGAGAAATGAGATATTGCTTTTTTTTTCTTTTTTATTTTAACATGGAAGTCACCACTTATCAAGGCGACTCGGGGATAAGGGTTATTGCCTGTACAGTAATCAATAGGACAATATCGTAGTAATCGTTAGCAATGGAGATCTGATAAATGTGTCATTACTTAAGGGGGCAGTTTGTCAGGAATTTGTTTATGTTGGACTTGAAGACATCCAAGTTGTAGTCAGGTGGGAAACAGGCAAACAGAAGAGAATTCCACAGGTGTGCACTTCTTAGAAAGAAGCTTTGTTCATGGAATCTACGTTTTAATTTAGGCACAGATAAAGAGCGGGGAAAATTACTGACAGTAGTTTCAGCTAGACGGGTGTTTTTCGTGAAAGATCGAGGGGAGACCAGAGATTGGAGCTCAGACGAGCGCTTCCCATGAAAATAACAGAAAACAACGACAGGCTCGCAACATCCCTTCTGTGGGAGAGAGGTTGGAGGGAAGAGAAAAGGGCATCCCCCACCAGGCTATGAAGTCTATTTTGTACTCTGTCAAGGCAAGATGGGCTGGTTTTAGCAGTTCCTGTCAGATATGGCAGCAGTACTCCATCCTTGGACGTACTTGGCTTTTATATAGATAGAGAATTGCATCAGCAGTGAGATATCTACTGGAGCGGTAGAAGGGTCCCACCATTTTTCCAGCGACCTTGGCAACAGATTTGATGTACGTGTTCCATTTCAGATCAGAAGTAAAGGTCAATCCCAAAAGCTTGTCAAAACATGGAGCCTCCCCAAGACGAGAGCCATCCATTTCAATTGATGCCAGATTGGGATCAGAGCGTAAAGATAGAAGCTTGGTTTTAGATGCATTAAAGGTAACCAGTCACCTCTTTCCTCATTGTACCACGCGCTCAAGGTCAGAGGAGAGAGAATCGGGGAAAACTTTGTTATTTACGGCCTTTGGCGTGTTGTCATAGATGGTCATGTCATCAGCATAGATGTCAACGAAGTATTTAAGTATGTGTTTTGGGAGATCATTGATGTAGATCAGGAAGAGAGTTGGGCCCAGAATGGACCCATGAGAGACACCAGCATTAATACCGTGGGCTTCTGATTTCTGCCCATAAACCACTACTCTTATGAGCCTATCAGTAAGAAATGATTTAATAATTGAGAAAACCTTTCCAGTTATACCATAGATGGAAATCTTGTGAAGTAGGCCTTTATGCCATACCTTATCGAAGGCCTTTGATATGTCAAGAGCAATTGCCCTAGAAAGGAAGCCTTTGTCGAGAGATTCACTAATCCTATGAGATATAATCGTTAGCACATCTGCTGCAGATCTAGCAGAACGGAAACTATATTGCATGTCACTAAGAAAGTTATTTCTGCTGAGGTGGTTTACAACTTCTTTATTTAATATGGATTCCAGCAACTTACTCATGACACAAAGGAGACTTATTGGTCTGTACTTAGAGGGAGATGACCTGTCACCTGAATTCTTAAATGCAGGGCATGCTAATGAGGTTTTCCAGGGTGTTGGAAGCAATTCTTCTTAAGACAACGCTTAAACAGTTTTGTAAGTATCGGGGCAAGTTCTGGTTGAAGCTTTTTCAACACTATAATTGGAATGCCGTCAGGGCCAGTTGCTTTACTGGAATCAAGGTTCTTGATTAGCCTGGCGACATCACGCAGAGATATTTGTATGTAGCATAGCGTGTTGTATGTTATAGGAGGAAATACGGGAAGTTGATGGCCTTGGTCGCATAGGGTAGAATTAGCTGCAAAGTTCTTGGCAAATAGTCTGGCTTTGTCTGATGCTGACGAGATGACCTCAAGTCCATTGATGATGGTTGGGATAAAACGCACGCTTCTGTTCAAGTGTGTGTGTGTGTGTGTGTGTGTGTGTGTGTGTGTGTGTGTGTGTGTGTGCTTCACAGGTCTAAAGAAGTTCGTGTTGTGTATTTAGTAGCGGCCATTTTAAAAAATGGCCGCCATTTCGAATTTTGGAAAAATTTTCAGTTTGCTAACGGGTTTTATCAAAAAAGAAATATCTAAGGAGTATGTGTGCGAATTTTGATGCTTATTTCCAGAAATGAAAGATAGATTCACTATAACGACTATAACTGATGCGATTCTGGTTTGCGATGTCAGATATACAAGAAATATTCATCTCCAAACGTGTACTATAGAACCTAAACACACGGATATTTTCTCTTTCTGTCTCTTCTTTCAGCGAAAGAAAATGCATGCGTAAGATACACTCTGCCAATACGTTTGGACTGAATGGCCCTAGACAGATAGTACACACATAATGAGACACTTTCACGAACTTCTTTAGTACTGTAAAGCACAAACACACCCACACAAACACACACACACACACACGCACACGCACACGCACACACACAAATTTATATACGCACACGCTCACTGATAAGAGAGGGAGAGATTATTTAGATTCGCATAAACGCACACTAAAAGGACTTTATTTCTCTTTACATACAAAAACTTTGAACTCCCAATCATAACCAAAAAGTTTGTTTGTTTTTACTATAAATTAATATATTTTGATCTATTTTGAGTCCAACATGAATAATATCAAATAAATAGTTTTTGATGTTAATACATGTCACCAAAAACAAAGCTAAAACAACGAAACATCTTTTATTTATGTATAAGAAGAAACTGAGACGCAGAAAAATTACTTATATTGAAATCTGCAGATTTGGGTGAAACCTCCAGCATCTGTGGATATTCACTTGTCGGTGGTTGACTTGTCTGTAAAAACAGATTTGAAGGTTTTGAAATTAATTAAAACGAAGAAGATCAGACAGAAGATTTTATCGATCTATAATCGATTAAGATCCAATCAATCAGAAAGATAAAATAATCAATGAAAAACATATTTGGCAAATTCAATATAACAATCCTTTATGTTTCTTTTTCTTGATGCGATCTCGGTTAAATATTGAATTTAAAAAATCGATTCATCATATTAAAAAAAAATGGTCTTTTATAAAATAATGGCACAACTGACAATTACTATCTTCGTTCGGGTTTGGAGCACAAAATAACAATAATACTTGATTTTCGCTTTTTGACTTTGGTTCAATTAAGAAATGAGTTTTTAATCAACCCATATTAAGTCTTAAATGTTTCCTTTGAATAATAGCATAATTCGATAGTCTATACAGGCTGCTCATGTTTGCCAGACATGATTAATCGAAAATGAAAAATTAAAAATGGCTTTTTACCATCGAGCATGGACTATCATGCGATTTTATAATTTAAAAATGAACATTTTAGACGATTAAACTGTTATTAGTGACTTGAAAAATGTCCAGCCTGAGACGAGATTACAAAACTGTTTTATATTTGGAAAACAATAAATTATTTTGAAGACTTCCATTTATATCCACGCCATATTTCTTTTCAGTAAAGTAGTTAAACCTAAGCTATTTAAGCACTTCTATTAGTTTACTCACGTTTCTTATGATATTAATAATATATCGCAGTTCGGTTACTATACCTATTGATGCTCAGGATTGAGTACTTTTTTTATATGACATTTTCTTGGCGTCATATACAAATGACAATGAAATTTGTAATAATCCAATTATTCGCCGCGCGAATAGAAATTAATATGCGAAGAACTGCCTACCTATGTTTGTTATATTTTAAGCATTTGTTGACTTGGACTATTTCTTTCTTTTCTTCAACTATCTATATGTCTTTATCTCTGCTGGCAATGGTAGCTTATAGTAGAGTGGAGAGAGCTGGACATCTCTCTCTCTCTCTCTCTCTCTCTCTCTCTCTCTCGTTCTCCCCCTTTCTCTCTCTCAGGTAAACACTGGATCTTTGATTTCATTATTTTATGAAATCAAAGGAGATGCAGTGTTTGCCTGATATAAGCAATGGTAAACTTGGATCTATAAATAAATAAATACCAAGTATTTATATTTAGATATTTTAATCAAGTAAATAAATAAAAAAGATAAAATACAAGATAAAAAAGCTCAATACACACACAATAGAGAGCAGAGCTTATTATAAGAGAAAAGAAATAAAAACTGTAAATTGAAATTTACGATCAAATTTATTTTTCGACCGAATACGCCAAAAAACTATTTACAAAGTCCTTATTCCGCGGAGTTTCAAAGAATGCTATTCTTGCTATTCTTCTCCTCAAAGGACAGAAAGAAATCAACAAATTATATTTGTAGCAATGCTAGAATGTGCTGGTTATGGCATTAAATGAAACCGCAATTTATTATAGTCATACATTGCAAAGATGTACATGTCTTTTAAAATTAATGAGTGAAAAAATGTAGATGTAAAAAAATAATAATAACAAACCGGGCGAAAAGTTGCAGCTTATATATATATATATATATATATATATATATATATATATATATATATATATATATATATATATATATATATAAAGAGAGAGAGAGAGAGAGAGAGAGGGAGAGAGGGAGAGAGAGAGGGAGAGAGAGAGAGGGGGGTTATATTTTAGTGCGAAATGTTTTTGTTTGTTTTTGTTTGATTATTGTTTTATTCGACCATACCAATCTTTAGGACAATCTATCGAGTATTTCTGTCAAATTGTCATGTGTAAACTTCATAACTGATGCCCCCCCCCCCAAAAAAAACGGGCCCCAACTCTAATTAGGCCCCGTTTCTTAGTGTTTTGTTCGAATAAAATGAAACCTTGGTCATAACTAGTTTATTATATTCAAAATATCACATCAAAACACTAGGGTCTTTGGCCTTTTTTTTCTTCGTTCTACAGCATATGTTCTAGATGGCCTCCATTTAGCTTTTGTTTTTTTTTTTTTGGTCACCCTGTATATATATATATATATATATATATATATATATATATATATATATATATATATATATATATATATATATTCAGGCAAACATTATTAAAAACAACAGAGATACCTTGCTTAATGATTCTTTTTTTTCATTTTTTCGATCTTTCGTAAGATTTTTTTAACTTCAAGATGGAAGGTATTTACAAATGTTCCATGGTTCACACGAGCGCTTTCGATTCTTTCTTGAATCATCATCAGGTGGAGATAAAATATTAAAAATAGAAGTGAAATATTTTAATCGACTTTTCATTGACTCTTTTTATCATTTGTAACTATATATTTCACTTCTATTTTCGTTCTATCAGATTGACAAGAAAGTTCTTACGGATTTTAATTTTTGAATTCGGATGAACATATTTCGGCTCAAACAAAAATTTCTTGATCAAAATAAGCACCATCAGAATTAACACACTTTTTCAAAGCAAAACAAATGTATTTATGCCAGTAACGTAAAAATCTTACGTTCTGGTGGCGATGAAGTCACTGAAGACGTTTTTGATATCTCTTAGATTTTGAAGCATTTCTCACGCAGAAAGTTGTCGAGTTGCTTGAAAAGTGATAGTTGGTCGGTAAGAGGTCTAGAGAGTATGACGGATGAGGCAAAGTTTCGTAGCCCAATTCTTCCACTTCTGCATGGTGGTTTAGCAACGTGCGTTTTGTCGTGGAGGAGAATTAGGCATTACTTTTGACTAATGCTGGGTGTTGTTGTCAAAGTTTCTGATGCATTTCATCCATTTGTTGACAGTACTTTTCCGCCGTAATGGTTTCACCTGCATTCAAAAAACTGTAATAGATGAGACCGGTCGCAGGCTACCAAACAGTAAGAAATATTTTACTTTAGTGCAACTCTGGCTTCGGGAAGTGTCGTGGAGCTTCGTCAGCGTCTAACCAATGAGCTGAGCGGCGCCGATGATCGTAAAAGACAATTTTTATTGCAAGTCACAACCCGGTTGGTTACCGAATCGTTTTTGTTGCGTAAAAGAAAGGAAGATCGCACTTCATAACTGTTGTGGAGACGCCCACTAATTAACATAGGTTGGTGAGTGAGATATATAAAGGTATCAATCACCAATACCGGGGGAGTTCTGCAACGACCACCAAATAGGCAAGACGCCTATGTTGCTTCCAGTAAGACATGCAACACGCCACCTGCCGGAATATCTCCAACTGAAGTATATCTGAAGACATGTAAATATGTATATAACTTCTCTTCTTAATATATTATTGTTATACCTTTACTTTCTGTGTTCTTGTTAATTATTTGTGCAGACAAAACAGTGGCGACGGGAATTCGAAAAAAGACTTACGCGGAATAAAATCCACTATTAAACACAACAGCAGCGTCGAGAATTCGAAAAAAAGACTTACGCAGGATAAAATCCACTGTTAAACACAACAGTAGCCTCGAGAATTCGAAACAAGACTTACGCGGGAAAATCCACTACTAAACTCAACAGTGGTGTACGAAAAATACTTACTCGAGAAAGATTGAAAAAAAAAAACGTACTTGAAGAAACAAAAATCTACTGTTGAACACAACAATAACATCGAGGACTTTGAAAAAGATTTACTCGGTAATTCTCTGTTAGACACAGCAACAGTATTCGAAAAATAATTTATGCGGAAAGTTATCACTGTCGAAAAGAAAAAGAAAAGAAAAACAAACAAAAGTAACTACAAAATTGATACAAAAAAAAAGATATCCGAACACGATACTTGAAAGGAAAATGCCAATAACCATTTCAAAGTGACTATGAAAGTCAAAGAAAAGAAAAGGTGTTTCGCTAGTACACCGTGAACTAATTCATGCAAATTGTCTTGAAGGAGAAAAGTGATATTTTTTTCAGCTGTACCAAGAAAGGATTTGTTTTTAAAAGAATTCTTGTACGTAATGAAAACAGATTAAGAGGAAAAAATAAAATACATTTTTTATCCCTCAATAGAAAAAGGGAAAAAGAAAGGTTCAACGCAAAAAATAAGATATCGATAGAATTCAGTTGACAAAAAAAAAGCGAACCTAAAAACGGTTGTTCGTAGTTATTGTAAAAAGTCAATTAGTAAAATAGACTGATTTGTCTAATCTTTGAAAAAAAAACAAGATGGAGGAATTTGCTAAAGTAATGACAGTTCATGCAGAATCAGCAGATCCTACAAAAAGAACAGCAAGCGCTACACGCAGAAAGAGACGAAAGACAAAATGAACGACTCATAAAATGCCTAGAAAGGCAGGAAGAAAGGTTTGCGCAGATGCAACTTGAACAGAAAGGTTAGAAAGATTAACAGCTAATTCCATACAAGAAAGTAATACAACCTTCTCCAACACAACAATTATTAACAACATAGATGTGTTCACATACGTACCGGAAGAGGATAAAACTTTTTATGTATATTTCAAGAGATATGAAGATATTTTCGAAACAGACTGCGAAAACTGGCCAAATGGAAAGAAACTAAGTTTATTATTTCGAAAGCTTGGTACCAGTGAACATTGCAAATTTGTTGATTTCATATTGCCAAGAAGAACGAATCAGTTAGATTTCGTTGCGACCGTAAAGCTTCCTAAGGAGTTATTCGGACCGAACATGTCTCTTTTCCACAAGAGATGGTCATGTATGAATCTTAAGAAAACTGATGAGCAGGACTACCTGACATACGCGTCGGTAGTAAACAAAAACTGCAACAACTTCCGATTATCAGAACTCACGGTGGACGATTTCAAATGCTTAATCTTTGCACGGGGTCTAGTATCCACAAAAAATTCAGATATCCGAAGACGCGTTCTCTCAAAATTAGAGACAGAACAAGGCCTGGCATTGCAGAAATTAGCAGAAGATTGCCAAAGGACAGTATGACTAAAAAAGATTCCAGGGATATAGAAGAAGCAGGAGTAGCGTACATTAGGAAGATTAAAAAACCTTTAAAGAACTCAGGACAGAGAAATTTTGAGACTAGTCAAAATTCAAAAACATACTCAAATTATAATAACTACAGAAAACGAAATTACGATAATAGTTAATATAATAACTACAGAAAACGAAATTACGATAATAATCAAAGGAATTATAAAAAGACAGTATCAGGTAATAATTGCAGAAGATGTGATGAAAAACATTTAGAAAAGGATTGTCCTTGCAAAAAAACAGATGCTACAATTGCGATAAAGTTGGACATAAGAGTGTTTGCTGCAGAACAAAAAATAGAGTACACCAAATGAGAACAAACGACAAAAGGAAAAATAATTTACGAAAATATGTATCAGTAAATATTTTCGACAAACAAATGAAATTTCAGCTTGACTCTGGATCGGATTTGTGATTAATAAACGTCAACACTTGGAAAAAGCTGGGTAAACCGACTCTTCAAAAGTCAAGTAAAGGTGCACGAACAGTGACAGGAGACGAAATAAAATTCGAAGGAGAGGTTATTCTGCCCATTAATTTAAATGGCACGACGACGAAATTGAAAATCTTCGTAATTAAGGAAAGCGGGAACTTACTGGGAATTGACTGGATTGAAAAAGTCAATCTTTGGGATAAACCAATGAACGCTTTTTGTAGAAAAATAACCAGTGGCACCCCAACATCAGAAAATATTAAAAACGATCTAAAAAAGAAATTCCCAGAAATATTTACTACTGGACTGGGAAGATGCAATACATTTAAGGCTTCGTTCGAGCTAAAAAAGGATGCAACACCGGTGTTTAAGAAAAAACGGAACATACCGTTCGCCGGTTTAGACAAAATAAATAGCGAGCTAGATAGACTCGAAAAAACAGGCATCTTTTCGAAAATCGAAACTAGCGTCTGGGCAGCCCCTACGGTGTACATAAAAAAGTCGGAACAAATTCGAGTCTGTGTAGACTTTTCTACGGGCCTAAACGATGAATTGAAAGACCACCACTACCCTTTACCAAGCCCCGAGGAGATATTTGCCAGACTAAATGGCGGCAAAATTTATTCAAAAATAGTTTTATCCGACGCCTATTTACAAATTCTGATGGAAGAAGAATACTCAAAGATATTATGCATTAACACGCACAAAGGGTTGTTCAAATACAACTGTCTACCCCCGCGCCGGCGATTTTCCAACAAGCAATGGATACAATGCTGAACGGAATAGATTGTGTTTGTGCATACCTGGATGACATAATCATCAGGAGCGCGTCCATAAGTGAACACCAAGAGCATCTAAAAGAAGTATTCACAAAAATAAATGAATACGGATTCAAGGTGAAAGAAAACAAATGCGAAATTTGTTTAGACGAAATCAAATATTTAGGGCAAATAATAAATAAAGACGATCGACGCCCAGGCCCGGAAAGATCGACAGCAATTAAAAACATACCGGCACCACATAACGTGACGACTCTACAGAGCTTCTTAGGTCTCGCAAACTACTACCAAGTATTTATCAAAGGAATGCACGACCTAAGAGCTCCGCTTAACGAGTTATTAAAGAAAGACACACCATGGATATGGACAAAAGATTGTCAAGACGCATTTGAGAAAATTAAAAAGACGCTGACGATCTATTTTTAACCTATTACGACCCAAAATTAGAAATAAGTGCTGCGAGCGACGCGAGCTCATATGGTATACAGCATATCTTTCCAGATGGATCGAAGAAACCCATAGCACACGCCTCAAGGACACTACTTCCGGCAGAAAAGGCTTACTCTCAAATATAAAAAGAGGGGTTAAGCATTATTTTCGCGGTGACGAAATTCCAGCGTTACCTGTACGGAAGACACTTTATACTGGAAACAGATCACAAGCCTCTAGTGACAATCTTCGGCTCAAAAAAGGGCTTGCCAGTATATACGGCAAATCGCCTACTCTGGTGGGGTACGATCTTGCTAAATTATGACTTTTAAATGAACCATCTGGGTTCAGAAAAATAGGTCATGCGGATAGCCTGTCAAGGCTTATATCGAAAATGGAAGAAATCCTTGAAGAGTCAGTAATTGCAGCTATACGTTCCAATTATGAGGAAAAAATCATGGTGGCAAATATAATAAAAGAATTACCAATCACGTTAACCGATATAAAAAGGGAGGCTGAAAATGACGATGTCATCACAGACATGAAGAAAATAATAAGGGAAAATGATGAAAAAAGGCAAAGCATATTTTCCGTTTGCAATGATGCTTTATTATATAGTGAAAGAGTTGTTATCCCGAAAACCTTGCAGAAAAAAATCTTACGTGATTTTCATACAGGACACCCGGGTATAAATAGGATGAAGGCACTTATGTGGAGTTACGTTTACTGGCGTAACATGGATGTAGATATTGCACTAACAGTAAACAAATGTAAAGGTTGTGCGTTAGCCGCAAAGGCACCACCGATAGTCCATAAACCTTGGAAAAAACTGGCCATCGATGGTCACGCATTCATATCGACTTTGCTGGACCGATCGAAAGGCAATACTACCTAATCATAGTAGATAGTTTTTCCAGATGGCCTCAAGTAAAGCGTTTCAAAACACGACGACAAATAACACAATAAGTTTTCTGCATGAAATATTTGCACGTTTTGGTGTGCCAGACATTATAGTCACAGATAACGGAACACAATTTACATCAAGTGATTTCAAGGGCTTTTGTGACACTTTTCAGGTAAAACATATAACTACACCACCGTTCCACCAAAGATCAAATGGATTAGCGGAAAGGTTCGTAGACACGATAAAGTGTGCACTTAGAAAATCAATAGTGACCCCGACGGATAAAGTATTACAACAATTCCTGCAAATATACAGGATAACTAAGCACCCAAATACACCGTCGGAATTATCACCAGAAGAACTAATGTTTGCTAGAAAAATAAAATCACCATTTGATAAATTAATAGCAAAGCAAGCAATCGTCCATCAAACTACGCACACATCATGTAAAAGGTTTAAACCTGATGATCGTGTATATTTTAAATGTATGAGAAATAATATTTCATATTAACAGTTTGGTACGGTAGATAAACGTATCGGCGACTTGGTCTACATGATAAAAGGTCCAAAAGGGATACACAAAAACATCAAAATCAATTGAAAAACGTCATATAAAAGACAACGAACATGACAAACCCGATGAAAAGGAAGATCCAATTGATATACTATACGAAGTGTTTGATATCGAACCACCACAAACCATGCCCGAACTGAGAAGGAAAAGAAAGTTTACGGAACCAATTATAATGAACCCCAAGAGAAAAAGATATTGAAATCTACATGACTTCAAATCTTTGGAGGGGGGTGTTGTGGAGACGCCCACTAATTAAAATAGGTGGGTGAGTGAGATATATAAAGGTATCAATCACCAATACCGGGGGAGTTCTGCAACGACCGCCAAATAGGCAAGACGCCTATGTTGCCTCCAGTAAGACATGCAACACGCCACCTGCCGGAATATCTCCAACTGAAGTATATCTGAAGACATGTAAATATGTATATAACTTCTCTTCCTAATATATTATTGTTATACCTTTACTTTCTGTGTTCTTGTTAATTATTTGTGTAGACACAACAATAACGACGTTTCTTTTGGTCGTTGTCCAAATCGTGAGACACCCATTTATCAAGTTCTTTTGTCTTTCCAATCTCATATGATTGGAAATTGTTGTATACGTTACTTTTAATTCAGAAGTTTTCGAATGGTTGTGCGTGGATTGGCTACGACCAAGGCTCTTAATTAATCGTTGTCAACATCCGGTTGCCGACCACTATCCTCATCATCTTCAAGACTCTCGTTGTCGCCACGAAATTTCTTAAACCACCACTGTACTGTGCGTTCAGTAGTGGTTCCTGAGCAACAACTTCGTTCGTATCGCGAGCTGATTCAGCAGCTTTTCGACATAGCTTGAATTGAAATAAGAAAATTGTGCGAATTTGTTTCTTTTTTCCATCTTGTATTCAACTCTGTTCCGTCTGTCTGCTTCCCACCTGACTACAACCTGGATGTCTTCAAGTCCAACGTTAACAAATCCCTAATGAACCGCCCCCTTAAGTAAACACTTTATCAAATCTCCACACTAACGTACTGTACTTGCAATAACCCTTATCCATGAGTGGCTTCCGGCCTTGATAAGTGGTGACCACCATGTAAAAAAAAACGTTCTGAAAGAAAAAGGGAATAACTGTTTTAAAACGATTGTAATTTAAACGAAAGATAGAGCAAAAACGCTTTTTAAAATTATATATAAAGTAAAGGTATTCTACCGAAAACTTATTTGAAAACACATCATTTGTAATAAAAAATAAAAATTTCACAAGAACTTTCTTCTCAACCTAATATAATGAACAATTTCTGCGTTATTAGCTATAAGTTGTCTAAATTGTGTAGGGGAGCAGTTGTGTTTCTCAAATGAGTTAGAAAGATGTAATGGGAGCCTTCGAGAACGTGTAGTAGCTGTGTAGCCAATGTAGTTAGTCTTGATATTGTTATAGATACATTCTCATAAGGAGCATTGCATCTCATATATTAGGTTATTTTTTTTACTAATTTTTTTTTTTACCTGTGAGATGTTATTATTAATGATAACCTTAGCGGTTTTGATTTTTTTATAATCAATGATACACCTTATTTTATTATAATTATTCACACACACACACACACACACACACACACACACACACACACACACACACACACATATATATATATATGTGTGTGTGTGTGTGTGTGTGTGTGTGTGTGTGTGTGTGTGTGTGTGTGTGTGTGTTATGTTTTCAAGAATGTTTTCGTCTAATTTAAAATTATGATGCAACTGGTTACGGTAGAATATATCGGATTTGTTATTGATTTTATCCAGGTTTATAGTGGTTAATTAGATTTGTTTACATAAAAGGGAATTGGTTGTTAATTAAGACTTGTTTTAATTTATTATTTTTTTGGTTAAGAAGATCATTTTTGTTTATCAGATTTTTTAATAATTGCGAGTTTTATTTATTTCATTTATAAAATACACGAGCATTAATTCTAATAGATTATATATATATATATATATATATATATATATATATATATATATATATATATATATATATATATATATATATATATATATATAGTCGTCCACATACAATTACTATACGGCTGATGCTGCGTGGGTAATGAATTAACAATGTTTTGACATCGTCCAAATTTGTTTACACAAAGAGCGTCGCTTAATACGCTAATGGCAGTTTTTATATAACTTCCCAAAATTCTCAAGCCAGTATAGGGAGCATTATAGCCATCCACATACAGTACTGTTTCCCTGTTTCACAGCTCATCAGTGCGGCTAGACAGGCAACTGCCTCAAGCCAGGATCAACGCGAGGTGCCGTCAATAAGTTTCCAAAATTTTTCGAATTGGCATTTATATTGATAATATACAAATGAGGCTTTAGTTCCTTTCGAAGTAATCTCCTCCGGCTGCAATTCACTTGTTTTACCATTCCAACAACTTCTGGAAATCCCCATGGAAGTCCTGTTGTGTAAGCGTGTCAATGACCCTCACCACAGCTTCTTTCATCTCATCAATTGTCTCATAAAGGCAGCATCTAAATGTTTCCTTAAGCTTAGAGAACAACCAAAAATTATGGAGCAAGGTCTGGACGATAGGAAGTGTGAGGAACTGTCTTGATGGCCATCTTGGTCAAATAGTCTGTGGAAATGATGGAGTTGTGGACTGGTGCATTCACAAAAATCTTCCACATCTTCATTTCCTCACAAATAATTGTTCCCGCACTGACATCAAACTACGCACTTATGATCTCTATAGATACATGACGGTCTTTATCCATGAAATTCTTTATTTGGCCAATCAACTCTAGTGTTCTTACTTCCTTACCTCTCCCACACCTCTTTCACAGACTTCTTGCCTTCCTTGAGTTGCTTATGCCACTCAAAAACAGGTGCTCGATTCATGCAAGATGGTCCAAGAGCATTCTGAAGCACTCCATACATTTTTATGGCATTTTTTCCAAGTTTAAAACGGAATTTTATTGCATATCGTTCTTCTAAAGTGTCCTCATTCCCTGATTGTCTTTTTGAAATTCACCAGCTGTGACAATCAGGCTTTAGTAGCGTGTATTCTAATTCCTGCTGTAGCTGTTCATTTGAACCTGAAATCATTAAAAAATGGTAAGTCATCTTATAAAATGTGTACCAATAACATACTGAATTTTCAAGCGTCTACGGCAATTTTAAATGCCCGTAAAAAAAGTCTGTAAACTTATTTACGGCACTTCGTATGTGTGTGTGTGTGTGTGTGTGTTTGTGTGTGTGTGTGTGTGGTTGTGTGTGTGTGTTTAAAGAGGTGGTGTATTGACTTTTGTTGGAGTCAATAAGTACGTGAGTACAGAGTTTGAAAGGTATTTTATAGACTTTTTTTCTTTTCTTATTATCTGCTAGAATAAGAATATCATCCACGTCCCTGACGTAAACGTATTCTATAAAATTTATTGTTTTCAAGATTAGACAAGTAGAAATTGCTGAAGGTCGATCCACGTACTAAACCCATGGATACACTATAAATTTGTGTGTAAATCATTCCTTTACGGTCATAAATGAGGACGTCTGTTGTGCAAATTAATAATTTAAACAAAACACAAACAAAAAAAAAACAGTGAGTTAATTTTAAGAGAATGTGTGCATAAGTTATTATATATGTTATTAATTATGATGTCAATTGTTTCATAAACTGAGATATTAATGAATATACATTCGACATCCAGTAAAGCATTTCATTATTTACTTTAGTAGTTTGTGCGAATTTTACACTACATCTGCTTGATAAATACAAAGTTATAAGGTCGTTAATTGTTTTAGTTAATTAGTACAATTGTTTTATATGTACAGATGTTATGGTTGCATCTTTGCTTGGGTCGATAATTACGTTTAGAAACGATAATTTTGTTATTACTGAGTGAATGTGAGTACAAAATTTGTTTGTTTTTTTATTTATTATTAGCCTGGGTGCCCGGCGTTGCCCGGGTGTTTGGAGGTGTGTGTAGCCCCCCCCCCAAAAAAAAAGAAATTGTAGTAGGCAGGCAGGCAGGCAGGCAGGCTCGAACCCGTTACGCGAAGGTGGAAAAGAAAGTGGGGGCATGTGTAAGGGTGTTGGTTGAGCAAAATAAAAAAAAAAAAAAGGAAATTTGCGAGCGCAACATATATATATATATATATATATATATAGGAGTAGTAAGCAGACTCGAACCCGTAACGCGCCAGAGGAAAAAGAGGTGAACCCCCCTCAAAAAAACGGTCTTACCGATGTGCCTACCGCGGATGTAACATCACGGGCGGTAGAAATAACACCTTTTCTGCGATGTCGTTGACGCGAGGGTTGAATGACGTGCAAAAAAATGTCAGCGACAAAACTAACCCTCTATATAGAAAACTGCCCAGTTGAGGGTGAAGGAATTAATGCTTTTCGCCAATTTTTCGACACTTATCGCCTGGAGGGTCGAGCTTCAAAATGATACCGATCTCATGAAAATTCGTCGAAAGTTTTAGGCATACATACATACATGCATTAAAACAGACAGGTGAGATTTATATCATAGATCATCCGTTACTAGCAGGAAGACCCGACGCTGCCCGAGATCGAATGGGAATCAACGAATCTTCCACGCCTTACTTTTATTGTCATCGAAATCGGTGGAATTGCCAATTTTTTAATCAAATCGGTTGATTGCCTGTTCTAGTTGGGGACACACTGTGGTGCGCCGGGAGGAAAGTTCACAATTCAAAAGTCAAGTATCATGGTTCATTTGTGTTCTAAACAGAAACATTCATTTCGAACGCTTCCCTATCTTAGCAAAGAACCTATTGTTGATTTGATACGCCAGGTTCTATGCTTGTGCGGTGATAAAACTTCTCAAATACACTTTTGATGTTAGGCTGTATACGGTGTTAACTTTGTTCAAAATCGGACTGTTCCTTCTTTAATCGATTAACTGTTTTCGATTCTTATCAGATACATCCGATACAAAACTTATCTAAGAACACTCTCAGATACATAGAATTTATTTGTATGAAATTTCATAAAAATCGACTCAACCATCTCGGAGTTCATAGGGAATGAACGCATATACACAAAGTGCTTATAAATAAGTAGAGATTTGACCTTTGTTAATTGCGATTTTATAGCGAGATATTTGTTCACATTGCACTTAAATTTTTGCAGATTGATCCTCTTAAGAAAATAGGGAGCAGAGAGGGAATTCCAACGACAAAATATTCGCGGAAAATAAGTTATTGGGGTAGAAGATCCGCCAGACTTCCACATAAATTGAATTTAACTGATTTTCGGAGTGGTCAGGTCTATTCACATCGATGAGGCATTGAAGCAGCAGATTCGTCAAAGCATATCCATTGTTGTACTTGCAAAACAAGGAAAGAGATGCACCATTGCGGCGATGAGACAGAGGCTGAAGCTTTGTGGATAGTAAAGGACCTGTTAAATTATAGACCCTGTGTTGGACCGTGTCTAAGTAGAAAGGACTAGAACCTGATGCACGAGCCAAGATATGACAATAATACTCTATGCACGGGTGGATAGTGTGTTGTAGAGATATGCTGGCGTTTACTGGTGGACCTTGGGTGCTTTACAACTGTCAATGTCGGTTCCCGGAGTCACATCCATTGGACTGCTCTGAAATGAAATTGACTGTGTTTACAGACATTTCTTAACAGGGCGGGCACTGGCGGGCAAATCGCTTGTCATCATGTCGGGCCCTGTCATCAATGGCGGGGACCATCATACATGGTCGTCATTAGTCATTTAAGGTGATTAGTGTCGTTTTTATATTGTTGAATACGTTCTGTGCTATATTTTTGGGAATTAAGGTTACAGTTAAATGTAACGTTATACGGTATACAAATAATATTATTGATAATAACAATTGGTTGTCACTCAGCTTCCAGGGAACATCACAGGCTGTTTTCAATGCGAAATCTTTGATGACGAGGGCTGTGACAACAGCATATTCTTTTCATTGTTTTGACTCTTTAGTATATATCCGTTGATATCTTATATATTTTTATATAGACGGATGTGGTTCTCTGTTGATTACGTGTCTAACTGTGGTGGATATATACCCGAGAGTCAAGAGAATCGAAAGAATATTCTGTTGTCACAACCCTATTGATGACCTGTGTGAAAGCTCCTTGTGAACCAATAATAATAATAATAATAATAATAATGTTTTTGCTAAATTGTTAGGTGAAAGTACCGAATAGTCGTAAAAGTCATTGTCCATATTCCACAGAAGCACATGCTGAACTAAGTAGAGTTATCGATTTTTTAAACACCTAATCAAATTGGTATTTCAAATATGTGAAAGGTTAGTACACAACTAAACAATACTATGTTATATATGTGCAAAGAAAATAATAAAAAAATAAGACAAATGTAATGTTACACTTAAATATTTTGAAAATCTATGCTATTAGTATAAGCTGTATAGTATTTGTGCATGAACCAATGTTGTAAATAAAGAATACGTAAACATGGCTGCTAGCGGTTATGAAAAAAAAGCTAGGGACGCCGGTACGCTGGTACGCTGACAGGCACATGCAAATTATTTGCCGAATGCTAATGGAAACAATAAATAATAGATGTAGTCAAATTAATATTAACACAAATAACAACAATGATTTTGAACGAAGCAGAATTGTAGTTTTTTTTTTAAACCTAATCAAATTGACATTTAAAAATATGTTAAATATGTTAAAGAGGTGTATATACTGTACTATATTTATGCATAAGAAAAAAATAAGACATATGCGAAACTGTTACGGCTGAATTGTTTTAATAGTTTGAAAATCTTTATTGACTTCGAAGGGATTGCGTGCGGACTCGTGGCCCAGTGGTTAGAGTAATCAATTGTAAAAGTTTTATTCACCTGAAGGTTGAAGGTTCAATTCTCAATACAATTGCTAATTACTTGGGACCTCTTCCCAGTCATGGAAGTACGGAACGAGAGCATGCTACCCCGTGAAGTAAATAAAGGGTTCCGTTCGAAATTCTGTTCAAATTCCCGAGTTCGACAGAAACATTCACGAGTTTGACAAGATACATCTGAAGACTTACATTGACTGAAACGTGAAAATAACACTCAAGATGAGAACAAAAGTCCGAGGAATCCAAATAATACAAATAACCAATCAGAAACGTAATAAAATGCGCCTTTTCAAAACCAATATGCAATTAGTTAATCTTGTGACTTATATAGCATATATATGAACTCTAAGGACTTATATAGCATATATATGAACTCTAAGGACTTATATAGCATATATATGAACTCTAAGGATCATAGAAAGTGGATCTTTGGTTTGGCTTTCAGCAACCACGTAACTTTCGCTTCCCTTATTTTGTCCTTTAGTCCTTACATTCCATGAACGATATTTCTGACAAAGATGGAATAATTGCTGTTTTCTGTGTCAGAATCTATTTCCCCTAAGGCTGATCGTTGGCAAGTTTTTAACCTTGCAGTACCATTTTTAGCTTTTTGCATAAAGTGGCTTCATGTCTTGTCTGGGGCGATTTCCATGAAATAAAATAACACAAAAAGATGGCGCGTCTGTTGTGTAAAGTTTAATTAGCTTGAAAGAGGACGTATTTTTTTATTTTTATTTCACTGTTAGTGCGAGATATTCTTCCGATTTCTACATTTATTCATCACGTGACCTCACCCAACCAAAATTCCGAGTGTTTAATTATATTTTTAAATTATCTCTATCATACTCTACTCTGAATTCTTCTTCTCTAGCAGCTAAAACATGGACATTGATAAAATTAACATTTTTTGATTTAGAAAATAAAATACATTTCTTTTTGTGTGGAACCATTCAGTTGTAAAAAAGCAAAGTAGGTCTCCCGCTAACTAATAAACGCCCTTCATTTCACCAGTTATTTTAATTGGTCACTTGATGAGAATCCCGATCGACTAATTTTAAATTACCAACGATTAATTGAAGACCATAATTATTAATCGTTACTTATTAATCATTAATTGACATTTCAGACATTTTTTTGGTTCGGAAGTTTATTGTTCACCTTTTCTCATGTTGTCGAAAAGGTGAACCCGCCCACATTTGGCAAACACGAAATGATCGACGTTGTCAGTCACAAATGAAGAGTTCGAATGCAAAGCGCGGTTAATCCAATTTCTTTAAATTGTTACATCTATATAAATAAAACAGATGTTTGTATGTAAATATTTAACCGATAAACTCTTAAACTGTTGGTCACATAACACTGAAATTAACAGAAGATAGTAATCATGCACAAAGGATGGTTTATAACGAGTAAAATATTTGTTTGGATGCATGAATAACGCGTACAGAAATATGGCGGCAAATTGAAATACAAAATGTTCATGTCAACTTTCCGACATATTTCTATTACTTTTGCGCATGCGCAGATTCATTCATAGCTAGAAGTGGTTTAAATTTAAATCCTTCTTGTATATCTGTCGATAGCTCAAACGGTAGAAAAGGCAGCTGGGGCGCCAGATGTTTTAGTTTCGATTCTAGCTGATGGAACACAAGTCATTTTATGAAACTTTTGAAATCAGTACTATATATTAGGTACAATATAATAACTTATACAGATATTTGGCTCTGTAATAATAAATACAAAATCTGCATGAATTAAAATATATTTAAGTGTATTTTACAACCGGGCAAGACCGGGCATTTACCGCTCCTTAAATAATAAAAAGAACGAATATGTAAAACGTAAACTTATATATATATCGTGTTAAAGGTGTTCAAGAGTGATAAATAATGAATTTAACAAGGTTATGAAGAGTGCTCAATAAAAGTAGAGCAAGACATTTTTATTAGTATATGTATATATATATATGTATATTATATATATATATATATATATATATATGTGTGTGTGTGTGTGCATCTATATATATATATATATATATATATATATATATATATATATATATATATATATATATATGTACAGGGTGACCAAAAAAAAAAAACGGGCTCAACTCTAATTAGGCCCCGTTTCTTAGTGTTTTGTCCGAATGAAATGAAACTTTGGTCATAACTAGTTTATTATATTCAAAACATCACATCAACACAATAGGGTCTTTGACCTTTTTTTCATCGTTCTACAGCATAGGTTCTAGATGGCCTTTATTTAGCTTTTGTTTTTTTGGGGTCACTCTGTATACACGCATAACCATGTTAACACACCGGTTCTCGTCAGATCACTGGTTGAACAACGTTGAGTCAAGCTAGTATCAGATGGGTGACAATTTGGGAATTCTAAGCGCTGTATATGTTCTCCGCTTATCTCAGCATTGTTTTCAGTCATCCTGAATCTCCACTTGTCACTAGACACGAGAGATCTGTGGTTGGAGATTGAACGACTCTTACCACAAAAATTCCATGCACAGACACCTTTACGGTGAGTATCCATAGTCTGTCAAAACGGAAGGAAACTACCATATATATATATATATATATATATATATGTGTGTGTGTGTGTGTGTGTGGTGTGTGTGTGTGTGTGTGTGTGTGAATTATTATACACACGGTTTTTGCAAATAAAACTCCAAATTTTGAAATGAATAATTAAAACGTGTATCTATTCGTGTTTAAGCGGTAAAAATTTAAGAAATATCTATCTATCTCCCCCCTCTTTCTTTCCTCTCTGTCTGTCTCTCTATGTCTGCCTGCTTGTTTGTCTCTGTCTGTCTGTCTCTGTCTCTGTCTGTCTGTCTCTGTCTGTCTGTCTCTGTCTGTATATCTCTCTCTCTCTCTCTCTCTATCTATCTATCTCTCTCTCTCTCTCTCTCTCTATATATATATATATATATATATATATATATATATATATATATATATATGGTAGCTTCCTTCAGTTTTGGCAGACTATGGATCTGCTAGATCCACCGTAAAACCACTATCTCGATCATAAGTTCATATGTACCTCTCTCCCTGCAAAGCAGACACGCTAATATAGACGCACATCTACAACACCTAACCCTTTTATTTATACACTCTGTAACACACAAACATGTCATCTTTTTTTAGTTATTGTTTCACATACAACCACTATCTTCAGACAATGCTATGAAAATAGCGTTTTCAATCCTACCCAAAAGCCGGCCAGAGGCTTACTAGGCCAAAACATGGTGAGACAATAACAACTATGGAAGGCAGTAATTGCTGAGGATGCAGTTAGGAGATTCGTATCCCATCGAAGTTACAACCTGATGAAGGCCAGAGGAATAATTGGCCGAAACGTGATGAAACAACAACTAAAAATAAAAAAGATGAGGATAATAGTCCTAATAATTTAATCACAAAATAAAATCAGAATAATTCACACTCACTGTCTGCTGGTTGCTTCAGCACTGAAAACAAGAAGGTCGATGTCTAAATGGGATTGGGATTTAAGTTGGAGCATACACTCGTACTTTTATCTGTCTTTTGTTTAATGCTATAACATGCAATGTTTTTCTATTACATCTAATTTTAACATATTGAATCAGAGTGGCTGAAGCTTGCTAGATTACGCCACTCTGATAAGTCGTAGATGATGAAACACATGCTAGAAAACTACTTATGCTTGAGAATATCCTGTACTTCTACAAGACCACAATTCGCCCATGTATGGAGTCTTTCACTCTTAGACAGGGTTTAAAAGAGAGTCATCAACCTAATAGGTCCCACATTGTCAGCTAGGCTTCAACCTCTGTCCCATCGATGAAATGTTGCATTCCTCTACCTGTTTTACAAGTATTTTAATGGTAGTTGCTTCGAGGAACTACAAGTCTTTTACCCCGTTGACATAAATACATTGCTGAGGAAAGGTCAACGGCATGGTAGGGAGGAAGACTTAGACGATTTCAGGCCCTTGACTCTGCTAAACATAGAGTTGAATATTTTGGGAGGTTCTTGCGAATCGCTTGCAGGTTGTCATCACTGACTTGATCGAACTATGCTGTGAAGGGGAGATTGATTCAGGACAATCTTCATTTGATCCATACAATCATAGAGGTAATGGAAGACGATGCCGAAGCCAGGCTGATCAGTTTGGATCAGTCCAAGGCTTTTGATAGGGTCGATATAGGTTCCTGTGATCTGTTGTAGAGGCTGCCTGTTTTAATCCGGACTTACACAAGTGGATCTTTGTCCTGTATGATATGCCGACGGTAGCTATGCAGATCAACGGTAAGCTGTTGGAGTCATTTGCCGTCTCTCAGTCGGTGTGTCAGGGTTGTCCGCTGTCGCCTCTTTTGTACTGGCGTTGGAATCCCTCCTTCGCAAATTAAGGGACGAGGCGACTACACCAGTCCTGCACAGAATAGCTCTCCCTGGAGGCACACGAGCCAGGGTTTCCGTGTTCGCTTATGACGTCACCGTGTTCGTGTCTTGCCCCAAAGTCAGTCAAGCGGTGACCGAGGTGCTCGCTCGCTATGAAGAAGTTACAGGAGCTGTCTTCAATCATAGCAAGTCGGTGGGTCTGTGGTTGGGTGTCTTGACTGGAGTAAATTCGCAGTCTAGGAACAGGCTTTATCGGGATTTAGTGGGGCGTACTGCAAAGGATCCTCTTAGGAGGTGGATGAGGTTGTCATTGGAGGAGGTCCACTCCCAGTGGAGTTGGGTGCCAGGACGGGATTTTCTTACCATCTCGGAATTTTCCCTTACCTGGCGACTCGTCCAAAACACGCTGCCCTGTTTGATGAACTCAACATGCATAAAGAAGAGACTCTGCTCTACTGTCTGTACTGCGACGAACGCAAGGTTGAATCAGTCGGCCACACATTTTTTCACTGCAGCTGACTTCAGACCTTCCTAGGGTACGTCAACGAGGTAACAGCTCGTATCGATGCTAAATGCCTGCTCAAACTCGATAAGTAATATTTTGTGGAGGACATAGATCCGCTGCTACCCAGGGAGAAAAGAATGTTTTTTTCTGGAGATCCTAGCAGCAGCGAGAATGGTGATCTGGATCATATGCCTCAAGTGTATCTATGAAGGGATATCTGTTCCGGATCAGGATCTGATCATTTACTGTAAACATTTGCTTAAAGTGAAGATCAGATGTGATTGGAAGAGGTTGCCTCGAATGGCCTTTGACAGAAGGTGGGTGCATGACACTAGCTTATGCCTCCATTGAGGCGCCAAGTTTGAATTCGAGTTACCACTGTAAAGCATGGCACACATGGTACTGGGTCCTACGGAACCCACACCATTAGGCAAAGTTTAGCCAATTAAAAAGACTCTTGACTGGTGGTACAAATGAGATCCTATTCCCGATTTTTTGTTTTTCTTTGGCACCAGAGAACCTTCTGAGTCTGCCCTACACTTGCACCACCTTTTCTTTTTCCGCCCTCGGTCACCCCTTACTCGGCGGTCGCCTTCAATCCCCCCTCCCCTTTGTTGTTTTATCTCTCTCTCCCCAAACCTGAGATAATTTCACCGCAATCCCAACTATGGATCTCCCCGCTTGTTTTCGGTGCCCTGAAAAACAGTAGGTGATCTTACTACCTAGACTAGCACAGGGAGGGTCCATACTAACAGCACACTTTATTTTTTCTATGAACGTTTTTTCTAGTTTCCCCCACTCCCTAACACAAACTTTTTTCCACCAAATTAAAGACTTTTTATTTACCAATGAATTTGAACCTTTCACACACACACACACACACACACACACACACACACACACACACACACACACACACACACACACACACACATATCTTACAAATTGTAAATATGTTTTTTCAAACGCTGGGGATTTATTAGTTAGATTAGACTCCACAGAGTGAATGCGGTATTGTGGTAAATGTTGCTAGTCAAGAGTAAGTTTCCAAAGTTTTTAGTCGCGTACGAGCAACTCTATAAGTCACTCCATCCGTCCGTCGGTCTGTCGGTCTGGCGGTTGGTCGGTCTGTCGGTCTGTCCGTAACACTTTTGTGCTTGGCCTTTTTGGTTAAGATCAAAAGTCTGTTCTTAATAGATGCTGTTCTTAGCTTTTTAAGCTTTTCTTGGCCTTCGAGCCGAGATCACAGTGTAGAATCTGTTCCTGCAGATACTGCAAGCAAAGACCATAAGTGGGGGCAACCCTTCATACCAATTGTCATTATCCAGCTCCCCTACTCCCCGGGGCACTGGTCCTTATTTCCTCTTCACTCCTCACATTAAAAATCGACCTAGTGCCTAATTTGCTCGGTGGGGGAGAAAATAAATACCAACCCCACATATAAGACCTTGGTCAATGTAGGGGCAACCCTTCATACCAATTGTCACTGTCCAGCTCCCCTACTCCCGGGGAGTTTGTCCTCATTTCCCCTTCACTCCTCACATAAAAAATCGGCCCTGTGCCTTATTTGCTCGGTGGGGGAGCAAATAAATACCCTTTTCTTGGCCTTTTGGCCAAGATCAAAGTGTAGTACTTGTTCTCACTACATGCTGTACTTATGTTTGTAACTTTGTGATATAAAGTGGGGGATCACTTTTCTGTATTAATTTAATGTAAAATGTTCACCCGCTTTACAACCAGTCAGTCTCAAAACCATTCACGTCATTCTCCAGCTCATTCAGGTTGTTTTTGAAGTATTCCAGTTATTTTTTAAGCATTCAAGTCATTCTTAAGGTCATTAAAGTCATTCACTTTTTATTTAAGTCATTTCAGCCCATTTTTCAGTCATTTAGTTTCAGTCATTTTAGTTTATCTTTAAGAATTTCATGTCAATCCTATGTTCACGCAAGTTCATGAAAGTGCATTTTTACCTAAATGCGAGTTGGGAAGAATTACATTAGTAGTCGTACAAGATAGCTCGGTGGAAGAGGTTTAGGCTTCTTATCACGGGGTTCTGATTTCGAATCTCGCTAGATTCAGCCACTCTGATGAGTCGTAGACGACGAAACACGTGTAACTGGATAATTATATTTTAAAAACAATACATATGCCGCTCCCCATTTGTGGGTACCAATTGGTCAAAGGGAAAATTATTCTGAACTCGCATTTAGGTAAAAATGCACTTTCATATAAATAATTGAATTTATTCAAAAGTATCGCAACAAAAAACAATAAAACATCTATATATGTATATATATACCTATATAAAAAATAAAAATTACAATTAAATTTACCAAAATGATCCAAGATGGTAAAACTAAAGTATATTATAAATATTAAAGAATTAATATTTATAAAGTAATCTCAACCAGATGTAAAAGCTCGATAAAACCAAATAGGAGATAGAGCTTATAATAATCATTGGATTATTTACCTTTTACATTTCACCAGACTATCCATTCACGTGAAATCGCCTTTTTTTCACCCTATTCCCTCTGCTTCACTTTTTGTTATCAAGTAAGATCTTTGACTTACTTGCAGTTTCATCAAATACTTTTGCAAGAATAATCCGATCCCGCATTTTGCTAATTCCTACCCTCTGATGAGAAGGAAAGTATTTCTTCGAAACTCCGCGGATTAAAGACTATCCACTTATCAAGTGTTTCCTTTTCAGATTAAATATGTTTTTAACTCTTTTTCAAATTGTTTTTTAACTATTTGCTCTTATATATATATATATATATATATATATATATATATATATATATATATATATATATATATATATATATATATATTATAAAGCATAATAGACGGGGTCTAAATGAGCAAAGTCTCATACATATAAAAATGATTTTGTTATGTTTCCTTCTATGAAAACTTGATTGATAATTTCACAATTATTACTCCCTCACCCTTTTCTATATATATATAGCAAATAAACGGCAAAAGTCTATATTCCAAATTTCATGATGTTGACCACCTTACAATTTATTTCTTTAAGTTCGTTGACATTCACAATTCTTGACAGCACCTGTTTTGTCATTTATTTGTTATATGCTCTGTAATTACATTGAGCTTCATATATATAAATTTACTTGATTCCTCCAGCCTTGACAGACGTGTTTTAAATATTCTCTCCAGTGCTTTTTCTTTTAATGATTTGGAATTCATTCCATTTGCGATTTTTTCCAAGGAACTCTGCCTTTTGGATCATTTTGGACCATTTGGAATTTACCCATTGGATTGGAAATTTTAAATTCGACCGTTTTGGATTTTACCATTCTTGGATTTTTTTACTCTTCACCGGACTATCCATTCATGTGAAATCTTTTTATCATTTTTCTTTTACCTCATATTCCCCTAACCTCACCTTTTTTTTTTAACCAAGTAAGATCTGTGACTTACTTGTAGTTTCATTAAATACTTTTATATGCAAAATCCGATGCCGCATTTTGCTAATTCCTGCCCTCTGATGAGAAGGAGAGTATTTCTTCGAAACTCCACGGATTAAGGTCTATCCACTTATCTTGTGCTTCCTTTTTTAAAATTAAATATGTTTTTAACTCTTTTTCAAGATGTCTTTTAACATGTTTTATTAATCATTTGTTCATATATATATATATATATATATATATATATATATATATATATATATATATATATATATATATATATATATACAGTAGCGTCAAAAAGTTAAGGAACGATCGATCATTTTTTTTTTAATGGCTTCTAACTTTATCTATGAAAAAGAAAAAAAAAATTTTGGTGAATTTTCCAATGTTTAATAATGATAGTTAAAGAAAAAAAATTTTTTTTTTTTTCATTTTTGATTTTAATACATATTAGTTTTTTTTTAAATATAAATAAATTTAATTAAATTACAGGCGTCCAAATCTTTTCGGATCAAACAAAAGACCAGATGTCAGAAGAAAAAATGGAGAAAGACTGTCCCCTAAGTGCGTTAAAAGTACAGTAAAATTTGGAGGCGGCAGTATAATGGTATGGGGAATGATATCTTCAAAAGGAACTGGCCCCCTTGTGAGAATTCATGGAAAAGTTAATGTCCGAATGTACAGAGAATTGATTAGAGAACATGTGGTACCTAATCTTTCTAATTCTGATATCTTTATGCAAGACAACGCACCGTGCCATAAAGCAAAAATAGTTTTAGAAGAGCTAAATAGATCCAATGTTTGTGTTATGGATTGGCCAGCTAAGAGCCCAAACCTGAATCCAATGGAAAATGTTTGGAAAATTATTGGTGATAAGATCACAGAAAAAACCCAAAAAAATCTTGATGATTTATGGGAATGTATAAAAACATCCTGGAATAATATTTCACCTATAACATGTGAACGATTGGTTCTGTCTTGCAGCAAAAGATGCCATAGTGTGATTGAAAACAAGGGGCTTTTCACTAAATACTGAAAGGATTCTTTATTTTTTCATAATGAATTTCCCTCGTTTAACTTTTGGACGCCTGTAATTTAATTAAATTTATTTATATGCAAAAAAGAAAAAACTAATATGTATTAAAATCAAAAATTAAAAAATCTTTTTTTCTTTAACTACCATTATTAAACATTGGAAAATTCACCAAATTTTCTTTTCTTTTCTTTTTCATAGATAAAGTTAGAAGCCATTAAAAAAATGATCGATCGTTCCTTAACTTTTGGACGCTACTGTATATATATATATATATATATATATATATATATATATATATATATATATATATATATATTAGACTTATATGTAATATACTGAGTTCGTGTAATTCAGTAAATTTTCATATACCAATAGGTTTTAAGCCAAAAATGGTTGACTTAAGGATTAAGCTACAAAATTATCCCATTTCATAATTGAGTATTAATATACTTTGTGTGCAAAATCAAGACTTCAAGACAAGGTGTTGATGGCAACAAAAAGTGTATTTCATTTTACGTTACAATTGTTTCAATGTCTAGTTCGACAATTTCAAGCATTATATCGTTTGAAATTTTTTTTACACACACACACACACACACACACACACACACACACACACACACACACACACACACACACACATATATATATATATATATATATATATATATATATATATATAAACGCGCCTGGTACTATCTCTTGTCACTTATCTCCTGAATCCATAACTTTAAATATACACAAGTCAATAATGCATTTTATGTGAACGTCCCAAACAAAACACAGAGACAAACAATATGACGACATAAAAGTATTTTAAAATAAAATTCCAACCTTTGTTTATTTGTGGACTTTGGCTTGACTTCAACATTCATTGTTGAAAAGGAAACAAAAATGTTTACCGCGTTTATTCTCCCAGTCGAACGACAATAAGAACTGCCAATAAAAGAGAAGACGCGCCAACTTTTCTTTTTGTTTATGTGGACATGAATACAGGAAAAAAATACAACAATTTTAAACAAAAAAACAAAAAAAGCAAAAACTTCAGACAACAATTACATATTTTTAGAGCAAATAAATATTTGATATTTTACTGTATTTTGTTAGATGAGTATTTTTTATTCTGTTTAATATTCCAACCAGTTTTCTTATAACTGCTGTTTGTTTTTTAGTGCTAGTTTTTGTTGTTTTTTGTTTTTGTTGTTTTTTGTTTTTGTTGTTGTTTGTTTTTGTTGTTGTTTTTTTTGTTTTTGTTGTTGATTATGATATTCTGTCACGATGTTTTTGACACTTATGTTCTCAGGCCTTCTTCAGATTGTATCACTATGGCGTTGTTGGCACCAAATATTAGTCATTCATGTCATCGTCCTGATTGTGATGCTAATGAGCAGTTTCTCAAACAATCCTGCAGGATTTTCTAGGGTTCCGCAGAGCTTTCCAAGGGTTTCTTTCTTTCTTTCTTTTTTTTTTTTTTTTTTACAAAAAGGGGTAACTACATATCAAAGCTCTGGAGCACCTCGAGGATAAGGATTAATATGTGCACGATAGTCATTGGGACAGTAGTGTAATAATCAT
>NC_136503.1:13352349-13374849 GCF_053919585.1 Euprymna scolopes | reverse complement strand
GAAAGATTGGCGAGGGGGGAGCAGAGATTGGAGTTCAGACGAGCACTTGCCATGGAAATAACGATAAAACAAGGATAGGCTCGCAACGTCTCTTCTGTGCGAGAGATGTTGCAGGGTAGAGAAACTAAGCCACAAATTCGATTTTGTACTCTGTCAAGGCAGGATAGGCTGTTTTTAGCAGCTCCTGCCCAGATATGGCAGCAGTACTCCATCCTTATCAACTTAACGTTTCTTGGATACAATGCAGCTCGCTAGAAAATGACTGTTTTCAATCGATTTCGTTAAGAATTGAAACATGTTTTTTTTTTAAGTAAAAGTCGGTCAGTGAAAGAGAAATCCTACAAGAATGAGGCAATTATTAAAAACTTTTGTTGAAATGAAATGTTAGGCAAGCTGATTTTTTCTCACATTCAAAACCGACCTTTTGTTTGACTCTTCCTCTGAGGATGCCAGTAAATATATATATATATATATATATATATATATATATATATATATATATATATATATATATATATATATATATATATTTTAGCTCAAACAAGGCATATTGCCACTTGTAACATAAGGCGATACTATTTGGGATCAGGTTTAATAGAGAACTGTAGAGCTGAGCAGCAAGATGTCTGTTCACATTACGTTTAAACTTCTGCAAGTTAGGACAGTCAGGAAAGCAGAAAACAACAATGGAATTGCAAAGTCTGAAGTAAGAAACAATTAGAATAGAAGGCTTTCTGGCAATTAGGGAGCTTAACAGTGAAGAGGTGGGATTTTGCTGCTTGTCAGGTTACTTTAGAGTATGTATATCAATAAGGCAGACATAATGTGAGTTAATCATCAAAATATATTCCATTAAAGAACTTGTGTAACAGGCATACAGTTGTGATATTGCAGTGATGGAACAGAGGTTGGAGTTTGGTTGATAGTGCGGGTCCTATTAAATTGTCTAAACTGTCTAAAAATGGGCGTGGTGGCTAGTAGTAGATGCACCAGCCTAGATGTGACAACAATACTCCATGCTTGGGCAAATTGTGGTTTTGTAAAGATATAGCATACTCTCTGGTGTAATTTTATAGCACGGTAGAGGGAGCCACATTCTTTGCAGGAGCCTTAGCAATGTCTTCAGTGAGTTTCTTTTAAGTAAGTAAATTGTTTGGATATAGTGCCAAAATCACTGTTAATAATTTCGATGGCTAAATTGGGATTTAACTCATACTATTGTCCTTTGAATACGTGATGACAAACATTATGTTGCTTCACTATTTAAAAGTCTATTTTAATTATCTTTATTTAAATCTTATTCAAGGGAAGTAATTCAACTTTTTTGCTTCATTATTCAAAAGTCGATTGAAATTAATATATCTATCTATATCTTCTAGATACTATAAAATTAAGTTTTTTTCTCAATCTGGCATTGATATTAAAAGCATACCTTTTCTTATTTAAAAATTATTAAAACAAACTTTTAATATACCCAGTTATGGATATGCAACTGGCTACATGCAAATTAAATAATTTGCATGTTCCTTTGAAAAACTAGTGTTCACAAATTAATTACTTTTTATGGTTTCTTATTAGATGATAGGTTTCATTTAATTATTATGCTGAAATATTTTAATTCATTTCTACATTGTGTGTAATTGCATAGAATTTAGGACGAAAGCGTTCTACACACGAACATATATATATATAAGTGACCAGAAGCTTGATGTCTTCCACAAAAACTGCCTTAGAACAATTCGTGGCTTCACCCTAAGAAATTGAATGTCTAATGTGGAACTATACATGTGCTGTATTGGCAGAATTGAAAGCTTTTTGATGTAATCACAGCTACATTGCGCAGGACATGCCTTGCATATGGAAGACAAACATGATGTACGGCGAGCCAATGGTGGACAGCGGAATGTGGGTAGACCTCACTTTAAGGACAAGTTGAAAAAGAATTTGACATGTGCAAATATTCTTTATCGTGATTTTGAACAAATTGCTTCTCAATGAAATGAATGAAGATCTGCCTGTCAGAGGGGCATCAGGCAGTTCTCTCAAACTGAAATTAACCAACTGCGTGTTAGACGTGAAAGAACCAAAGCATCTGCAAGTCTCCCAGCCGATCAATTGTGCAATCTTTATTCTTGCCTCCATTGTGGGTTTGTCTGCAGATCTCTTGCAGGACTCAGATACCATTTACAATTGAGTAGATGTAAGCATGCTACATTGAATTAAACTCATATATCATAGTCAAAATCGACGGGAGAGTCCATAATATATATATATATATATATATATATATATATATATATATATATATATATAGTAAGTTATAAAATATATATGGTGATTAAGCTTCACTGAATATTCTGTGTTTCATCCACTCTAGGACTCTTCAGGCTTACTTAAGCCTGAAGAGTCCTAGAGTGGATGAAAACTTCAGTTTACGATCTCAAAATTAGATTAATACATATATATTGTTGGTTTTCTATGAAAGTTTACTAGGACTGTTTCTTTAGGGAGTAATCTATATTTAAAAAATTTTTTTTATGTTATTATCCGGGAATGATGTGATGGTTGTAGTGATGGGTAGGAAGAACCATGATTATGTTAATTTTAAACGTGCTCTTGCGTTTTCTTTTGGAGGTTGGGTTGGAGAGAGTAATGTCCGTTTTGAGGTAAAAACGCATCTGAAATTGTTTCATATATGTATTTAAATTACCCGTCTTAGTGTAGGCAAAATTATTTTAAGTATGTGTTGTATATGACCCGTCCTTGCAAAGGTAAAATTATTTTATATACATGCTGTAAATTATCTACTCTAGATAAGATACAATTATTTTTAATAGCAAATGATACATAGACATTAAAAATTCCTCTCTCCTAAGAATAACAATTAGATTCAAAATCAAATTCAATTTTCTCATTGTTTATACGGTCCCGAGCAACGCCGGGTAGCCCCGCTAGTCTATATATATAAAAGCTAAAATATGTGTATATTTGTATGTATGTATGTGTATTTGTATGTCTCGCAAAAACTTTCGACACGGGTCACGAATTTTCACGAGATTGGTATCATTTTAAAGTTCCAACCTTCGCCCAACAAATATCGAAAAATTGGCCAAAAACATTAATTTCTTCACCCTAAAATCATCAGTTTTCTACAGGGAGGGGGTCAGCAAAAACCGCCCTCTCATGACAAGTTTGCTTCTATGCATCCGTCATACGACGTCGGAACATGACTTAGTTTAAATATAAAAAAAACGACACAATTTTGTCGACGTCATCTTAGCTCAGTTGCTTAGAGTGCGGCCTCATTATCGAAAGGTGTTCGAATCGTGGTGTGAGATGTCATTTTTTTTTTCCGAATTTTTAAAATTTTAATATTGAAACAGGGTTATTTAAGCCATTTTTCACGTGTTTTTTTTTTTAAATTTTTTCAGATTTTTTAACAAATTTTTAGTGGTCGTTTTTCTGTTACGCGTTTTCGTTTTTTGTTTTTCCCATTTTTACATTTAACATCGTTCGTTTGCCTTACGTTAGTTTTTTTTTGTGTTTTTTAAAAATATTTACTTCGCTTATTCTTATATTTTGATTAAAACCCCTCACCCCCGCCCGAGCACACACACCTCGAAACACCCGAGCAACGCTGGGTACCCCCCTAGTATAATATAAATCTCATCTGTCTGTTTAAATATATGTATGTATGTATGTATGTATGTATGTATGACTGCCTAAAACTTTCGACAGAGGTAACAGATTTTCACGAGATTGGTATCGTTTTGAAGCTCAACCCTTCTGCCGACAAATATCGAAAATGGCTAAAAACATTAATTCCTTCACCCTCAACTGGGCACTTTTCTACAGGAAGGGGTCGCTTTCTTCGCCGATATTTTTAAAAGTCATCACCTCTTTTCGATTGACTAGCCTTAATTTAAACCTTTGCCACTTCTGGTTTGGAAATGAACGCAATGGCAAAGACGTCACGTTTTTTTGTTTCATGTTCTTTTCCTCCTTTGCAGTACGGGTTCGAGTCTGTCTTCCTACTAGCCCCTTTTTTTTTTCTCAACACACACCTCCAAACACTGGGCACCCAGGCTAGAATATATATATATATATATATATATATATATATATATATATATATATATATATATATATATATATATATATAAGTCACCTGGTGTGTGTATGCATTAAACATCTCTTTAAATATTTTGAAAATTGATATGTAGCGTATTTGGATCTTGGACAGACTTATGATTTGCTTTTTAGCCTTTAGAAATAGCTTCTAAGAGGTCAAAATTGAGAAAAATAAAGCAATGAACCTTAGCAGGAGCAAATCGATTAATTCTGAGCATGTGTACAGGTACATTTTTAACTGGAAGTTGCTTCATTCTTAGCCTTTTTTTATCCATCAGCTAAGACAGTAATGACGAAGGCTGAAGTGCTTAATAATGATTAAAGCTGGAACGCTGAATATATTGGTTTCAATATCAGCTGATGACACCAAAGCCATTTTTTTAAAAAAACTTTTGAAATCATTGCTATATATATTGGGTACAATATAATAATCAATAAAAAATTTGCTCTATAATATTAAATACGAAATCAGCATAGATTAAAATATCATACTTAAGTGTATTTTACGACCAGAAAACGCCGGGCGGCATGCCAATTATTTAAATTTATATTTTATCCATAGGAAGTAATTCAATTTTCTTGTAACAGAATTTTTTCCTTTATGTTAAAAAACGACAAAATCAAATTAATATTTTTCTGGGCGTTCAAGGATATTCAAGGAAATCTTTCTTACCTGCTTTTTGTCTGACCAAACTCCCTAATATATTAATGTTTTGGACATATATATATATATATATATATATATATATATATATATATATATATATATATATATATATATATAGAGAGAGAGAGAGAGAGAGAGAGAGAGAAAAGTGTTTTTTAATATGCCTATCAATACACAAAAAAAAACAAATTTATATATATGAAAAGCAAAATAGCGCCCATTTGCAGCTGAACATTTTGCTAACTGCATTTCATTTCCTCTGATCCATTGTTGAAAATCCATGGATAAAGGAAATTAAAATAACCCCTTCTATATATTCCTTTGTCAAGCAATAAATTCTTAAATCGAATATATGTCTCTATATGTTGCTTTTTCAGAATTTAAAATTGAACTACGAAACTTATATATTGCTATATTCTTAAATATTGAGCTTTTCCTTTTTGGCTAGGATCTCCTTGAAAGTATTACTTCAAGTAATATCTATCAGGATTTTTCATCTGAATTTTATCAGTGTCTTATATATATATCTATATATATAAAAATGTAAATTTGGTTCGTTACAAGTGAATAAAACCATATTTCTATGTTACCAATTTATTTGAAATTTTCAGACAACCCATTTTTAGAGTCGAGGGATGTTTTTTATGTTATTAAAATAAATTTTCATCGCGAATTATTAAAATATTAAATAAAATAAATATATTTTCGTAACCGTTAGTGCGAAACAGTTCTGTTGATAAAACTGAACTTCCGGTTCGATTCATTTCACAGCCAGGAATTGACGAGAGGAAGTAGATTTCATTTTCTGTTTACTCGATAAGTAAAAAAAAACCCAAAAAACATAATTCATTTGTTTATCTTCCAAATTTTTTAATTTAAACATTTTTTCTTTATTATATAAGGCAAAAAAAAAAGTTTGTCGCTTGCTTTTTTAGTTTTCTTTTGTTTTTTTGTTTTTTTCGATATAAGATTGGTTGGTAGTGCTAATGCAAAGAGTGGTCCGCGCTATTTTTTAAATCGTATTTCCAGGTTTAATTAAAGTTTTATTATATGTTTTTTTATTCAATTGTAAGGTTAAAATGCAGATTAGGTACAAGACACCCTCCCCTCCCCATGTTAAGAATGACTTTTTAAATAATAACGTTATTATTTCAACACGGATCACTCTCTGCATGAGTACTGTACTTTCACCTAACAATTTAATAAACAAAACATGGTACTTATGCAGAGAAAGTACCATAATAATATAATAATAGAATAATAACGTTATTTAGAAAGCCATTCTTAACATTGGGAGGACGTTTTGTTATTCTATACTTTCACCTAACAATTTAATAAACAAAAGATGGTACTTATGCAGAGAAGGTACCGTGCTGAAATAATGCTATTAAGAAAGCCATTCTTAACATGGGAAAGGGAGAGTGTTCTGTAACTATTTTATATTTTCATCTAACAATTTAATAAACAAAAGGGTTATCCTGACGCTGTGCACTTCTTTATTTACATTGGAAGTGACGTCACACAAATCTTATAATACGGATGGCTACAATTGTAAAAATAATTTGTTTTTTTTTCTCTCCCATTAGTTATATTGGTATTTGAGCGGAGAATCTAACATTTCTTTTCATTTTGAGAATTTGTTTTAGTTTTTAATTACTAACACAGCGGAGAATTTAACCCCCCCCCATTTCTTATTTTGAGCAGAGAATTTATTTTATTTTCATTTTGAGCTCTTTTTCCGATCCGACGTTACCTTTTAGAGGTACTCCTGCACTTTACGACCCAAGCTATTTTTTAACGCTATTATTTAGAAACCTATTATTTAACATGGGGAAGGTAGGGTGTATTGTAACTATTCTGTACTTTCACCTAACAATTCAATTAAAAAAAAGGTAAATATGAAGAATTACTCCACCCTCGAAAATTCCTTTAAAATTACCACTCTTAAAGGTTTTTGGGGTCGCTGAAAACGAAAATAACGTTTAAAATTACGGCAAACGAGTAGTTTCCAAGATATGAAGAAATGTTAGTTTTAAAAAGTGGGAGATCACTTTTCTATAATAATTTAACGTAAAATGATCACCCACTTTGTGGCCACATAAAAGGTAACATCGGATCGGAAAAAGAGCTCAAAATGAAAATAAAATAAATTCTCCGCTCAAAATAAGAAATGGGGGGGGGCGAGTTAAATTCTCCGCTGTGTTAGTAATTAAAAACTAAAACAAATTCTCAAAATGAAAAGAAATGTTAGATTCTCCGCTCAAATACCAATATAACAAATGGGGGAGAAAAAAAAATTAAATTCGCTAAAACAAATTATTTTTTACTTGTAAACTGGTTTATTAATTGTAGAAAACAAAAACAAACGGGAGAGAAAAGGAGCTCAAAATGAAAGAAAAATAAAACAAATTATTTTTACAATTGTAGACATCCGTATTATAAGATTTATGTGACGTCACTTCCAATGTAAATAAAGAAGTGCACAGCGTCAGGATAACCAACAAAGGATAGTACTTATGCAGAGAAGGTACCGTGCTGAAATAATACCGTTATTTAGAAAGCTATTCTTAACATGGGGAGGGAGTTTTGCATCTATTCTATACTTTCACCTAACAATTTAATATACAAAAATAGATAGTACGTATGCATAGAAAATACTGTGCTGAAATAATGTTATTTAGAAAGACATTCTTAACATGGCGATGGTATTTTGTAACTATTCTGCCCTTTCACCTAACAATTTAAAAACAAAACATGGTACTTATGCAGAGAAGCTACCCCGCTGAAATAATGATGTTATTATTTAGAAAGCCATTCTTAACATGGGATAGGGGTGTTTTGTAACTATTCTGGACTTTCACCTAACAATTTAATAAACAAAAGTTAAACTTAAGCAGACAAGGAACAGTACTGAATCATTAACATTATTTAGAAAGCCATTCTTAATATGGGGAGGGAGGATGTTTTCTAACTATTCTGTACTTTCGGTGCTAATTCAGAGAGTGATCTGTCTATTTTTTAAATCGCATTTTCACGTTTAATTAAAGTTTCATGATATGTTTTTTATTCAATTGTAAGGTTAAAGTACAGATTAGGTAAAACCCCCTCCCCTCCCCATGTTAAGAATGGCTTTTTAAATAATAACGTTATTATTTCAGCACGGATCACTCTCTGCATGAATACCGATTAATGTTTTGTTGTTTGCTTTTTTTTACCGTATTTTTTTGTTATTTTTTCAAGAAAACCTTTAACAAAAATTGAAAGTACACGTTTTTTCTTTTTTTTTACAGAAGTTGTTTTTACATAAGAAAATATGAATGCTTTTTCTTTATCAAATAAATTGGGTACTCGTGCACTTATTGATCCGTGCTAAAATAATAACGTTATTATTTAAAAAGCCATTCTTAACATTGGGAGAAGAGGGTGTTTTGTAACTATTCTGGACTTTCACCTAACAATTTAATAAACAAAAATTAAACTTAAGCAGACAAGGAACAGTACTGATGCATTAACATTATTTAGAAAGCCATTCTTAACATGGAGAGGGAGGATGTTTTCTAACTATTCTGTACTTTCGGTGCTAATGCAGATAGTGATCCGCGCTATTTTTAAAATCGTATTTCCACGTTTAATTAAAGTTTTATGATATGTTTTTTATTCAATTGTAAGGTTAAAGTACAGATTAGGTAAAACCCCCTCCCCTCCCCATGTTAAGAATGGCTTTTTAAATAATAACGTTATTATTTCAGCACGGATCACTCTCTGCATGAATACCGATTAACGTTTTGTTGTTTGCTTTTTTTTACCGCATTTTTTTGTTTTTTTTCAAGAAAACCTTTTTTAACAAAGATTGAAAGTGCACGTTTTTCTTTTTTTTTTTTTACAGAAATTGTTTTTATATAAGAAAATATGAATGCTTTTAAAGAAATTGGGTACTCGTGCACTTATTGATCCGTGCTGAAATAATAACGTTATTATTTAAAAAGCCATTCTTAACATTGGGAGAAGAAGGTGTTTTGTACCTATGCTGTACTTTAACCTTACAATTGAATGAAAAAAACGGTGAATTTTTAGATTAGGTCCACCTCCACAATTTTCTTTTAAATGACGACTTTTGTAGGTTTTCGACTATGCTGAATATAGAAATCACATTGAAATTTTGCAGAAATAAGTAGTTATCGAGATATTAAAAATTTGTATAATGCATTGTAATCTCTGGCAGCCATCTTTTTTACACGCTTGCGCGCGTCATAAACAAATCTACGCATGTAACAAAGATGGCCACCAAATAATACTCTGCATAAAACAACTATCTATATCTCGATAACTACTTATTTCTGCAAAATTTCAATGTGATTTCTGTATTCAGCATAGTCGGAAACCTTTAAAAGTCGTCATTTAAAAGAAAGTTGTGGAGGTGGACCTAATCTAAAAAAAATACCAAAAAAAACATAAACCTTTAATTAAGCTTGGAAATATGATTTAAAAAAATAGTGCGGATCAGTAAGTGCATTAGCACCCATTAATCGACTCACGTGACCTTATTGCCAAATAAGGTCCGGCTACAATGTTGAACGCGCCGTTCACATTGTTTTTTTGTTTTTTTTAAAGTTAAATTCAACTTTCACAATATCTTTTTATTTTTTTATAATTTCACAATATCTTTTTTTAATAATAAATTGTTAGTTAAAAAAGCACAGAATAGTTACAAAACACCATCCCCTCTCTATGGTAAGAATGGCTGAAAAAAAATATTAGGTTCTCATGTAGAGAGTAATCCGTGCTGAAATAATAACGTTATTATTTAAAAAGCCATTCTTAACATGGGGAGGGGAGGGTGTTTTGTATCTATTCTGTACTTTAACCTTACAATTGAATAAAAAAACATATCATAAAACTTTAATTAAACTTGGAAATTTGAAAAATACAAACGGTGATGGACACTGTTGATGATGTTAAGTTTGAGAAAATGATTTAAAACTAAAAAACTATACAAAATACTATCAGAAACCCACCGAATATGTCAGCCTATATCACAATAACATATAATCAGTAGGTGTCTGACATTGTTTTGTATAGTTTTTAACTGATTTTCCCAAACTTAACATATTCAACAGAGTCCACGACCATTCGTCTTTTTCAAATGCATAGATAAACACTGCGTTTTTGAGCCGATTAAACATTTTACATTAAATAAAAACACTAAAAAAATATCCAGTTAGATAGAAACGTAATTTACCTTACCTTTGCTTTCATTTATTCGTTTTTGAACAACTTTTTCGAATCTGTGTATAGTACCCAAATATTGATTAAAAACTCACATTTTTGAATACAATAAAAAAGAAAACTATTTAGCGTTTCAATGGTTTAGCAACTTTCGGCTTAATCCACTGAATATTGGTCGAGCCCAAGCCATGATTGATGGTAACTCCCGAGGATCCGGATCCAATTCTGCAAGAGTACCATATTTTTTTTCATTTTCGCCTGTTTTTTTTTTACTTTTTGGAGTGGATTGCTGTACTAAGAATATAAGAAACATGTATTTTCTCTTTTTATTAGAATTTTCCATTACACGAAATTAAGCCACAGCAACGCGCGGCAGGGTACAGCTAGTATATATATATACATATATATATATATATATATATATATATATATATATATATATATATATATATATATATATATAGTCGTATAAATTTGTTTTTTTTTGTGTATTGATAATCATATTAAAACACCTTTTTTCTATTTATTTAAAAAGAAAATACAACTTTGTTATATATGGGTCGTGGAATTGCATTCACCTGCAAAAGATTTAGCTAATTTGCATATTCTTTTAAACATTCATATTAATCAATTTCCTATTAGTTTTTCGATTTTCTCATGGGATGATCATCTTTAGTTAACTATTACGTGTAATTATATTCATGCAGATATTCTACATGATTTATACTTGCGTAATATTTGTGTAAAAAGGTTATAGTAAACACAAACTTTTTTCTATATATATTTATGTATGGGTATATATATTTGTTTTTAAAAAGTTTACCTACCAAACTCCTTTGTTAGTTTTTTGTCTACATACATGAAACTTAATATGTAGGGTATTAGAACCCATGCAAAACTTTATATTTAGGTTTTAACCAGGGAAAATCAGTGCAAAAGTGTGAAAATTAAAAAAATGGAATTTGGCAAGTGAAGGTCGAACGACGGCATTACGAATATGCATTTAAAATGTTTAGACCCAAAATTGGCTTAATAGTTTGCTAGAGACCGCAAAGGTAAAATCTTTTGAACTTTGACCCCTTAGAAGCCAAATTTTCAGCAAAAACACGATTAAAAAGCTTGCTCTATGCCTGAATACACTTTATGTAAAATTTCAAATGTCTAGACCAAAGATTGGCTGAGTAATTTGGTAGAGACGGCAGAGTTCAATTTTTAAAAAACTTTGACCCCGATTATGACCTCTTAACATTTATTGTTTTGGGCTCAAATCAAATTATAAAGTTAGATCCATGTCCAAGTAACCTAGATCTAAAATTTCAAGTGTTCAGACCCAAAATTGGCAGAGGAGTTTGGTAGAGTTTTCAAAGGTCAAATTGTTGAACTTTGACTCTTAACAGCCAAATTTCTGACCGAAAACCGATTAAAAAGATTTTCCCAAATCTCAATACTCCTTATGTCAAATCTCGAGTCTGCAGACCGAAAATTGACAGAGTTATTTGGTAGCAAAATGTACACACACACACACACACACACACACACACACACACACACACACACACACACACACACACACACACACACATTTTCACTTTTATAGATATATAGAAGATATATATAAATAATCAAAGTCTACCTAATTTACATCATAAGTGATTACGACCACACCTTACATTCATTAACCTTGAGTGGCCTTCGGCCCTTAATAAGTGGTGACTCCCACATGAAAACGTTATAAATATTTAAAATAAAAATACACACGGACTTGATGAATATTCAACACAATTGAAAATGAGGTGCTTGTTGATATATAGTCGACAGATCAATTAAAAAAAATACATTGTTTTAAGTAAAAACAATATTATGTACTTAATTGTCATGTTAAAAAAGAGTAATATAATAAAAAATTACGAAAATTCATTAAGTAAAAAAATTACAAAAATTCATTAAGTAAAAAAATGATGAAAATTCATTAAGTAAAAAAATTACAAAAATTCATTAAGTAAAAAAATTACAAAAATTCATTAAGTAAAAAAATTAAAAAAATTCATTAACTAAAAAAAATTAAAAAAATTCATTAAGTAAAAAAATTATGAAAATTCATTAAGTAAAAAAATTATGAAAATTCATTAAGTAAAAAAATGATGAAAATTCATTAAGTAAAAAAATTACAAAAATTCATTAAGTAAAAAAATTACAAAAATTCATTAAGTAAAAAAATTATGAAAATTCATTAAGTAAAAAAATAATGAAAATTAATTAAGTAAAAAAATTACAAAAATTCATTAAGTAAAAAAATTATGAAAATTCATTAAGTAAAAAAATTACAAAAATTCATTAAGTAAAAAAATTACAAAAATTCATTAAGTAAAAAAATTACAAAAATTCATTAAGTAAAAAAATTACAAAAATTCATTAAGTAAAAAAATTACAAAAATTCATTAAGTAAAAAAATGATGAAAATTCATTAAGTAAAAAAATTACAAAAATTCATTAAGTAAAAAAATTACAAAAATTCATTAAGTAAAAAAATTACAAAAATTCATTAACTAAAAAAAATTAAAAAAATTCATTAAGTAAAAAAATGATGAAAATTCATTAAGTAAAAAAATTATGAAAATTCATTAAGTAAAAAAATTATGAAAATTCATTAAGTAAAAAAATTACAAAAATTCATTAAGTAAAAAAATTACAAAAATTCATTAAGTAAAAAAATTATGAAAATTCATTAAGTAAAAAAATAATGAAAATTAATTAAGTAAAAAAATTACAAAAATTCATTAAGTAAAAAAATTACAAAAATTCATTAAGTAAAAAAATTATGAAAATTCATTAAGTAAAAAAATGATGAAAATTAATTAAGTAAAAAAATTATGAAAATTCATTAAGTAAAAAAATTACGAAAATTCATTAAGTAAAAAAATGATGAAAATTCATTAAGTAAAAAAATTATGAAAATTCATTAAGTAAAAAAATTACAAAAGGTCATTAAGTAAAAAAATTACAAAAATTCATTAAGTAAAAAAATGATGAAAATTCATTAAGTAAAAAAATTATGAAAATTAATTAAGTAAAAAAATTACAAAAATTCATTAAGTAAAAAAATTACAAAAATTCATTAAGTAAAAAAATTACAAAAATTCATTAAGTAAAAAAATTATCAAAATTCATTAAGTAAAAAAATAATGAAAATTCATTAAGTAAAAAAATTATGAAAATTCATTAAGTAAAAAAATGATGAAAATTCATTAAGTAAAAAAATTATGAAAATTCATTAAGTAAAAAAATTACAAAAATTCATTAAGTAAAAAAAATTATGAAAATTCATTAAGTAAAAAAATTACAAAAATTCATTAAGTAAAAAAATTATGAAAATTCATTAAGTAAAAAAAATTACAAAAAATCATTAAGTAAAAAAATTACAAAAATTCATTAAGTAAAAAAATTACAAAATTCATTAATTAAAAATTTACAAAAATTCATTAAGTAAAAAAAAATTACAAAAATTCATTAAGTAAAAAATTACAAAAATTCATTAAGTAAAAAAATTACAAAAATTCATTAAGTAAAAAAATTACAAAAATTCATTAAGTAAAAAAATTATGAAAATTCATTAAGTAAAAAAATTACAAAAATTCATTAAGTAAAAAAATTACGAAAATTCATTAAGTAAAAAAATTATGAAAATTCATTAAGTAAAAAAATTACGAAAATTCATCGATTGAAACAACTGCTATTGTGAAAGTAAAAAATCTTTATCCAAAAATATTGCACGCTATTAATATGCGTTCCGAGTTATATCCCCAGTGTGAACTCTTCAACGTCTATTTTTAACATCTAAGAAAAATGCAATTTTACCCATTTACCGTAAAAAATACATTTGAACTATAAATAACTTTCTACTCTACAAGTTTTCATAATTTTTTGAGTTATTACTATTTTCGTAATATTGTTTTTACGTAATATTGTTTTTGCTTAAAACAATATATTTAAAAATCGATCCTTCGACTCTATCTCAACAAGCACTGAAAATGCTTTTTGAAAAGTGATTTTCTACATTTCACGTGAATATAAATGTACTTTTGAGTTTCAAGGGAAATAACTCTAGTGAAACAAAAAAAAGGAATTACTTCCCTTGGAGAGAATTGAACATAGTTAACTAGTGTAATACCAAGACCGTCTTGCCACGGTAATACCTCAACGAAAAGTGGCAGAAAACGTAGGCTTCGTAGTATTCGAACTAATATTCATATAAATAATACAATTAAGCCCCTCCCCACTTTTTATTTTAGGTTGGCAAAGTGAGGGAGATAAATAATCTCAACTTATTTTCAATAACTGATTTTAACAAAGACTTTTCCTTTTATTTCTTTTAAATCTGAATTCTTTTGGTAAACTTTACTTTAATTTTTATTTAGAAAAAACAATAAAGGTTTTTTATTTGCTGTAAAATAGAAAGAAAGTAAACATATTTTTAATTGGCTAGTAAAAGAAAGGATTTCTAATTTTTTTGTTGTTTCATTGAATAAAATCTTTGCTTAAATCTGTTGTTAAAAAACAAAACAAAAATAATAAAGTTGTTGCGTTAACACCTCACTTACATTGCTAACCTAAAGTTAAAAAAAAAATGGATCAAATTACGTGATTTAATTTTTCACGTGTAATTTATCATTTCTGATGACCTAAAAAAAATTGATTTTTTTTTTTAGAGTAGGAAGCTTCTTTCTGGATTCATTTCAAACGATAGGCTAAGTTAAAGGTGGTTTTCTATATATAAAAAAAGCAAACAAAAACCAAAACAAACAAAAACAACAAAAAAAAGCAACGCAAAAGTAACATAAAAAGGAACAAAAAAAAATATAAAAAAACACGCAAAAAGCAACAAAAATAACAACAAAAAAAAAACAACAAAACATAATAAAACAACACAAAAACCAACAAAAACTCCAAAAGTAACAAAACAGCAAAAAACAAAAAACAAAAAAACAAAAAAAAACAAACAAAAAAAACCACTAAAAGACAAACACAAGAAAACACACAAAAGCGTATATTTTAAAACCATTTAAAAGAAATTTAAACAAAACAAATGACAAATAGATTTGTGAATTATTTATGTTAAAAACAAATATTTAAGTCTTTAAAATCCGTAAATATCGGATATGGGAGAAAATTTCAATTTTACTTTCTTTATATCCGATTTTTACGGAAAAGGTTTACAACTTTTATGAAATAATTATTTTTATAATGCGGACAGTCCACAATTAATAGTTAAAAGAAAATAAATCGTTTTTGACTAATTATCCAACGATATTTCGGTTGAAAATAACTTATGGCGGTAAATGGTAACAATTACAAGGAACGAATTTCATAATCAAGGGAAGTAACTTGTTTACTTAAAAATCAACTTAGGTTAAATTTCATTTTATTTTGTTTTGAATTTAAAACCTTTTTGAGTTCGAATCTGAGCCTTGTAAAAATATCCACAAAGCTGAATGATTTCAAGATCGATAAGGCAGTAATAGATACAGAATGTCCAATCAATTTCAGTGCCTTTAAGTTGACATTTTTTTTTACAAGGGAATCACCACTTATCAAGGCCCAGAGGCAATCAGAGGATAAGGATTACAGAGTGTACAGTGGTCAAAAGGACAATATAGTAATCGTTAGAAGTGAAAATTTGGTAAATTGGATTACTTAAAGGGGGGTGGCTCAGCAAGAACTTGTTTATATTGGACTTGAAGATGGCTATATTGTAGTCTGCTTGAAAGCAGGGAGTTCAATGTGAATTGCGGAAGTTGATCATCTAAACCAGTCTAACTGACATCTGATAAGTTGTACAGTTCCGACGATGGAAAAAGGCGATGGCGTCGACCAAAAGACCAACTGTTTTCTTTTTGTTTTTAATTGTTGACAATACATTTCGAACAATGCAAAGGTCGACGATCTAAACGGAATACAATAAGGAGTAGTCACAGAAGCCATCATCAAAGATTTCTTGTTGAGAAAAACTTGTGGTATTCTCTGGCGTCTGAGTGACAACAAGTCTCCCCAGATTTCCAGCACTCTCCAAACAACCTTTGCAAATGAATTTGACAACCTTTGCAAATGAATTTGCATTATTGCAACAGCCGTCTGTCATTGATTTCCCATTGATAACGACCATTGGTCTTCACTGGAATTTAGGTGGCAATAAGCTTCCCCAAAGTTCCAGTCCTCTTTGCATTCAGCATTCATCCAATGGAGGTCTGGCTGGTGCTTTCTCTCCTTGGTCTTTCCACTGTCCTTGATCCTCCTCACTTATCTGGTGTGGTGCCAGTTTATGGTAACATGCACACACAAAAAAGGTGGCCGGGGGGGGGGCAGAGATGTATGATGAGGGTTGTTTACAATTATACCGTTTCAGTTTTCATGATTCCATGTGATGTTCTTTGTGTTTTACATCTATAGCTGTTTTTGTATGTCCAACTTTTGCTTGTAACTCATGTGTGTTAGTCTCCACATTCAAGGGGTTTCCTTAATATTTCTGCAGGTTTTATTATTGTTATCTGAGCCACCCTCTGATTCCAATCTCTCCCATTCTTTTTTCAAAGCTGTTCGGTATTGTTCCTAGTAACCCTATTATTAATGATGTTATCATGAATTCCTTCACTTTCCGGATCCATTTGAGCTCTCTGGCCAATTCCGTGTATTTTCTCTGTTTCTTCACCTCCTTGATTTTCAGCTCTTGTCTGCTGGAACGGTAAAATCTTAAATCTGGCAGGACTTTTTCTTCTTGTTAACTATTATGACATCTGGACTTCTTGCTTGGATGGGTTTAATCGTTTGTATATCAATGTTCCTTAGAATCTTGTGACTTTCAGTTTTCCAGTGCCGGTTTGTGATTGTACGATTTGTCTGGGTGTTCAAGAAATAATTGTTAGCATAATTCCCAGTGTCCAGACTTTTTCACTTGATCGTGTCTACTTTTATATTCTTTTTGGGTTAGCTTGCTGCATTCACTTATGTGGTATATTTTTTCGTTTCTTTGTCTGCAAAGTCTGCATTTATTATTATTATTATTATTATTAGCAGCGTAGGGGGGAGCACGGCTTTGCCTGGTAGTAAAATATGCTTAAATATGATATTTTCGTATATATTATGATAGTCGTAATTTCAAAAGAAAAAAAACGGTATTTGGGTGCCATCAGTTAAAATCGAATCCGAAAGCAAAACTATAACATTCAAATCTGGTGACGTTACCACAGTACCAACATAACATGCATATGAACTGATTGAAAACACGCTATGTGATATATGTATATCTGTACGTGATGTTGCCAAGCTAATCAAAAACCTTGATTCCAGTAAAGCAACTGGCCCTGACGGTATTCCAATTATAGTACTCAAAAAACTTCAACCTGAACTAGCGCCCATACTTACAAAACTGTTTAAACGTTGTCTTAAGGAGAATAGTTTCCCATCTCCCTGGAAAATTTCATCAGTATGCCCTGTATTTAAGAATTCAGGTGATCGCTCATCCCCCTCTCAGTACAGGCCAATAAGTCTCCTGTGCGTTATGAGTAAATTGCTGGAATCTGTGTTAAATACAGAAGTAATCAACCATCTCAACAAAAATAACCTTCTTAGTGACACTCAATATGGTTTCCGTTCTGCTAGATCTACAGCAGATGTCCTTACAGTTATATCTCATAGGATTAGCAAATCTCTCGACGGAGGCAACCTTTCTAGGGCAATTGCTCTTGACATATCTAAGGCCTTTGATAGGGTATGGCATAAAGGTTTACTTCATAAGATCTCTAGCTATGGTATTGCTGGAAATGTCTTCTCAATTATTAAATCATTTCTTTCTGATAGGTTCATAAGAGTAGTAGTTGAGGGGCAAAAATCAGAAGCCTACAGTATTAATGCCGGTGTCCCTCAGGGGTCCATCCTGGGCCCAACTCTTTTCCTGATCTACATTAATGATCTTCCAAATCACATCCTTACATTATTTGTAGACATTTATGCTGACGACACTACCATTTATGGTAGCACATCTAAGACAGTAAACGACCAAGTTCTCTCCAATTCTCTCTCCTCTGATCTTGAGCACGTAGTACAATGGGGTAAAGAATGGCTGGTTACTTTTAATGCATCTAAAACCAAGCTTCTCTCTTTACATCATCAACATTCTGATCCACATCTGACATCAATTGAAATGAATGGCTCTCGTCTTCAGGAGGCCTCAAGTTTTGACAAACTTCTTGGCTTGACCATTACTCCTGATCTTAAATGGAACACGTACATCAAATCTGTTGCCAAGGCCGCTGGAAAAATGGTGGGATCTTTCTATCGATCTGGTAGATATCTCACTGCTGATGCTATTCTCTATCTATATAAGAGCCAGGTACGTCCAAGGAGTGAATACTGTTGCCACATCTGGGCAGGAGCTGCTAGAAAGGACTTGGCCTGCCTTGATAGAGTTCAAAATAGACTTCATAGCCTCGTAGGAGATGTCCTTTTCTCTTCCTTGCAACCTTTATCTCACAGAAGAGATGTTGCGAGTTTGTCTCTGATGTATCGTTATTTTCATGGAAAGTGTTCGAATGAGCTTCAATCTATGGTCCCCCCTCGCCAAACTTTCACAAGAAACACTCGTCTAGCTGTAAACACTATCAATAATTCCCCCCACTCTTTATCTGTGCCTAAACCTAAACGTAGATTCCATGAACAAAGCTTTTTTCTTAGAACTGCACGCCTGTGGAATTGTCTTCCGTTTTCCTGCTTTCTGGCTGACTACAATATGGTTGTCTTCAAGTCTAACGTAAATAAGTTCTTGATGAGCCGTTCCATATAAGTTATCAACTTTACCAAATTTTCATTACTAATGATTACTATAATGTCCAATTTCTACTGTACACTCTTTAACCCTTATCCTTGAGTGGCCTCTTGGCCTTGATAATGTGGTGATGCCTATGTAAAAAAAAAAAAAAAAATTAAATTAAAAATAAGCTAAGGTGAATGTACAAAATGTATTACGAGTTTTTCAAGTTTGACCCATTTTCGACTCTTCCAAATTTATTTTAACCGGCTAAAGACCCATAAAAGAACGGTCCATAAAAAATCCCATCATTTGAGGCCCCTAGCGCCGCTCTGCGAGTTTAGTTTTGATAGAAATAGTTTAAAAATATGGAGCAGACAGACAGACATAGTGAATTATATAAATTAAACTAGCACCGGCGGGGGGGGGGGCGACCGGCTTTGCCCGGTCGTAAAATACGCTTTAATATAATGCTTTAATTTGTCCAGATTTCCCCTACATTGATCAAGTGTAGTATCTGTTCTGATGCTAGGCTTGAGTTGATTTGTCCTTAGTCAATGTAAATGAAATCCTTCTCTACTAAGGCAATTTTTATTTTTGTCTACTTCCAGAGTGCCCCTTTTGGGAAGCTGGTTTTCACCCTCATTAAAAATGACCTTGTGTAGCATTTCGTGGGCGAAGCAAAGAAAAAAAAGTAGGCTTTTAATATCAATGTCAAAGCGAGATCCCACCCCTCAAAACTCCACTTTACAATAGACGAAAAAAAATTATTTTCAGGGGAAGCAAATCGTGTACTTCAAGGGAAGTAACTTCGTTTTTTTTTTTTATAACTAAATGTACGTCGTCCTTAGAAATGACGGGGGAAAAAAATCATGTTTTGCAAGCATTACACTAATATTAATGATCTTATAAAATACTATCTCAATAAGTAAACTTCAAAAAATTAAATAAAAAAGAAAAAATTCTAAGAATTGAAGGATTAAAATAAATATATTCATCAACAATCATTACTGTTTCGTTGGATCACAGCTCATCAGTGCGGCTGGACAGGCAAATACCTCAACCCAGGATCGAAACCAACCACCCAAACGACAGTCAAGGCTTCGTACCATTACGTTATTCAGCTGCTACTGTGCGGGTAGTGAATTAACGATGTTTTGATATCATTCAAATGCCTAAGCTCCATTTGTTTAAACAAAGAGCAATGCTTAATATGCTAATGGTAGTGTGTATATCACTTCCCAATATGCTCAACCCAAGATAGGGAGCATTATATATATATATATTGTATACATATATACAGAGAAATAAAAAAGGAACAAACCGAGTTATGTGTTCATCAACGTTCTGTCTTTATTTCGAGACTTCCTCTGGATAAATGAGATTAAGAAACAAAAACACCAGTACAAATATTTAAAACTGTTTCATGTGCGAAGTGTGACGCTCTTCAATTTCAGAAACAGAAAGAAGATGTTAGAAATTCAAAAAAAGGAATGGAGCTTGCGTTGTTAAAGAGAGTGAGATTTTTGATATCGTCATATAGTCGTTAATATGTTTTTAAAAGATATAATGCAGTTAATATTCTTTCTGGAAAGAATACGAGGGGCGTGCAATAAGTAATGCCCTTGACCTACTTCCCATAGCAGTAGAGTAACGAAACTTGGCACAGTTATTAGTCTTTTTCTACATAGGAACCACCCAGAGTTATGCATTTCTCCCATCGTTTGATGCAGCTCTGGAGACTATTTTGGTAGAACACCCCAGATTAGTCCTCCAACCACGATGTGACTTCAGAAATCAAGGCTGCATCATCTGGGAAATGCTTTCCTTTCAAAAACAACTTCATGGCTGGGAAGAGGTGAAAGTCAGAGGGTTCAAGGTCAGGAGAGTAGGGAGGATAGGGGAAGATTTCATAACCACACGCCCGTGCTTCTGATCTGGCGACATGCGAGTTGTGGACTGGAGCGTTGTCCTGCAAGAGGAGGGAACCTTTGCTGATCTTGCCCCGCCTCTTGATTTTGATAGCTTCCCTTAATTTCCTCAAAGGTGAATCATAATAGGCTCCTGTAATTGTGGTACTCTTTGCCAGGAAATCTGTCATCATTACTCCGTCCTGGTCCCAGAAGACTGTGAGCATGTCCTTGCCAGCGGATGGTTGCACCCTTGCCTTCTTTGGAGGTGGTGAGTCCAAGTGCTTCCACTGCATTGACTGGGCTTTGGTCTCTGGATCATAGTGATGGACCCAGGTTTCATCCTGTGTAATCAGTCTTTTGAAAAACTTTGACTCATCTTCTTGGCACATCTCCAAATTCATCCTCGAGCACTCAATGCGTTCTCACTTCTGGAATGGTGTGAGCAACCTGGGAATCCATCTAGCAGACACCTTATGCATATGCAAATGGTCATGAATGATAGTTTCCAAAGACCCTGTACTAATCTTGACATCTTGGGCTATTTGGCGAATAGTAATGCGCCAATCTTCCAAAATGGCAACCTCAACATGACGGACAGATGCCTCATCAATGGCAGAAGGGGGGGGGGTAGGGCAACCAGGTCTGGGAGTTGTTTCCACAGACTTCCGCCCATGTTTGAATTCACGATGCCAGCGTTTTACAAGGTCATATGATGGGGCATTATCACCATAAGTTTCTTTCATTTCATCAAAAGTCTCCTGTGGTGTGCGTCCTTTCAAATACAAAAATCAGATCACTGCTCGACATTCAACAGGCTCCATTTCACACCTGACTCAGTTCAAACACCTGTAAAACAGAAACCACAATTAGTTCAGAGCTGTAATTTGCCACATAACCCGTAGAGATATAAATTTCAGCTAGATCAGACAGCTGGAAGTGGGTCAGGGGCATTACTTATTGCACGCCCCTCGTATGTCTGTTAAAATTCAAATACAGGTGTGTAACAGAAATGAAATGAGTGTGTTTTTGTTATGTAATTTATTGATTGAGATTATATGTATTAATTATTACAGGGGGTGTCTATGGTTTGAGACTTGGCCTTTTGGTCAAGATCAAAGTGTAGTATCTGTTCTTCAGAGGCTGCACTTCCATTTCTTGTTCTCTTTTGGTGGAGGAGAAATCCTTCACGACTGAGACAATTTTTATTTTTGTACCTTTCCTCCACGTTAAAAAACGACCCTGGTGTCTAACTCTGTCCCGTGGGGAGGCATAGTAAATAGGTACAATTAAATTATATTCTTTTAATAAAAGGTTACTTATTAATGGCGCTACATTATAGAAACCTGCACGTTGTTTAATTGTGCTTGAATTTGCGATAAGTGCTATTTCAAGAAGTCTCCGGCGCGGTTTATTTGAAATAAATTGAACTATTTTTGCTTTAAAAAACTTATAAAAAAACGACAAAACTTCATACATTGAATACCACCCCAATAATCATTATATGGCCTCCCCTAAACTCACAAACCAGATATCCCTATGCACTCCATAATGTCTGGCATCGATAGTGCAACACACAAGATTGCACATGCCATATCCAACATCTTGACTCGACTACTGGGCACTATCAGCACCTCCACATAAAGAACCCCGGAGATTTACTCAACAAAATAAAAAAAACATTAATGTACATAACAAAACTATACACAGCTTAGATATAACATCATTATATACTAATGTCCCCATAATATCATTATATACTAATGTCC